>NC_040889.2:29588851-29736351 GCF_900634795.4 Betta splendens | reverse complement strand
AGTGAGTCTCCCCCTCGTGGTCTCTGCCTCGTTATGGATCTGCTCCTTCGTCACTTTCTTCTCCTCCTTCAGCTGCCATTTTCTTAGAGAACCTGGGTCCAGACTTCAGAGACGAGGAGACATTCTTCTCCGTGTTTGCCATCTTCTTCCCAGCAGCCACTGGGATCCTGGCGGGTGCCAACATCTCTGGAGACCTCAGCGTGAGCACAGCTTTGATTTGACATCATGTTACACATGAAAATCAGCTTTAAATAGATACTTTGTCAGGTCAATTTTAAAAGCGTGTCTCCATCTACAGGATCCTCAGTCAGCCATTCCCAAAGGGACGCTGCTGGCCATCCTCATCACAGGCATCACATACGTGGCAATCGCCATTTCTGCAGGTTCCTACAGTTCAAAGCCTGAACCCTGATTGGACCTTGTCTTCTGTCGTTTGAACGTGTCCTGGACCACGCCCAGCTGTGAACGGCTGTGTGTCTCCTGCAGGCTCCTGCATCGTCAGAGATGCTACCGGCGATCGCAACGACACTGTGAGCGACACGGTGAACTGCACCGATGCTGCCTGCACCCTGGGCTACGACTTCTCCATCTGCAGAGAGGGAGGCTGTCAGTACGGCCTGATGAACGACTTCCAGGTACCGCGTGCTCGCACACACACACACACACACACACACACACACTCAGTGGTTGGACAGACTGATCCTACACAAAGAAACGCTGTAGTTGTAACGTGGGCAGTCACAACACGGAGCCGAGCTCAGGAATGTGTCACAGAGGCCGGCTCACATGGCAGAACATGACAGGGAGCAGAACACCCACAGCCACTGTACTGTGGAGGCCCACGCTGGTTCTGACGCCGCCGCCATCGCCGTCAACATGCACCGGCCGGGCGGAGGTGGAAGGACTGAGGCTGAGGGCGGGTCCAGAGAGGCATGTGAAGCGTGAATGGTGTCAGACTCTGATCCTTGTTCTCTGCACGAGGTCACAGAAGTGTGTGTGTGTGTGTGTGTGTGTGTGTGTGTGTGTGTGTGTGTGTGTGTGTGTGTGTGTGTGTGTGCTGCTGTGATAATAGCAACTGTTGTTTGGAGTCACAAGGTTCCCGCTGGTTGGAAGTGCTGAATGGGAGCATTGACGGCCTCCACCCCCTCACAAACACTCACACAGCGCACTGACACGGATCTCGCTGGCACGACCTCGGCCGGAGGAGCGGCCTGGTCTGGGTCTGTCCAGCAGGAGGCAGGTGTGGTGGCGCTCCCTCACTGAATCCAGCTCTGGGGTGGTTTTACTCCAGTTTAGTAGGAGTTAAAGTGTTTCCTGCTTCACTGACGACTGCTGCGACACATAACACATTCAAACTCAAAGTTTGTTTATGATTTATTTGTCAAGACACTTTAGCTCAGACAAAACAGCAAATAACAGATTGTGTGTGTGTGTGTGTGTGTGTGTGTGTGTGTGTGTGTGTGTGTGTGTGTGTGTGTGTGTGTGTGTGTGTGTGTGTGTGTGTGTGTGTGTGTGTGTGTGTGTGTGTGTGATCCAGGTGATGAGCCTGGTCTCGGCCTTTGGGCCCCTCATCACTGCAGGAATTTTTTCAGCCACTCTGTCTTCAGCTCTGGCTTCACTGGTCAGTGCCCCCAAAGTGTTCCAGGTGAGAAGCCAGCATTTAGTCTGATTTAGTCTGACTAAATTTTAGTTTAGTCTGGCCCAGCTCAGTTTTTGAAATATAACTAACTGAAGCTGATGTGATTGCAGGCTCTGTGTAAGGACAACATCTATCCCGGCCTGAGTGTGTTTGCAAAGGGTTATGGGAAAAACAACGAGCCTCTCCGTGGCTACGTCCTGACCTTCGCCATTGGCCTCGCCTTCATCCTCATCGGTACAAAGCTGTTTGTCTACAGTCCACTCACTGTGTCCATGAATTGTTCCTGAGTTTTGAACAACTTTGTCTTCTTTGTTTTGTAGCTGAGCTGAACATCATCGCTCCCATCATCTCCAATTTCTTCCTGGCCTCGTACGCTCTCATCAACTTCTCCGTCTTTCACGCCTCTCTTGCCAATTCTCCAGGTAAACACTGCAGCTCACCATGCTAATGGAGGAACAACGCTCATAAAGGCCACCTTCACTGAGATGGGGCTGACAATTCAGGAAACTAGCAAAACACAAACTCTAATGAGTTGTTAGTCTGCTTTTAAATCCTAGAACCTCTCCGTCAGACAGACAAACAGCATCAAATCAAAAAATAATTCAGTGAACCTGTGATGAACACCACTGTTGGATGCTGATCAAGGAAGAGGACAGGCGCCTCATTCCTGTCTCCAGTCTCAGTCTAATAACACACGCGTGCTTGTTGCTCTGTGTGTCTGTTCCCCTGTTCTGTCAGGGTGGCGCCCCAGCTTCAAATACTACAATATGTGGGTGTCTCTGGCGGGGGCCATCCTGTGCTGTGTGGTGATGTTTGTCATCAACTGGTGGGCGGCTCTGGTCACTCTGCTCATCGTCCTCGCTCTCTACATCTATGTCAGCTACAAGAAACCTGGTAACGACATCACAGCGTTGGAGCCCAGAAGCAGCGCCTGTCACTGCTCTGACTGCTGCATATGCTCTTTCCTGCAGATGTGAACTGGGGTTCCTCCACCCAGGCTCTGATTTACAACCAGTCTTTGACTCACTGTCTGAACCTCACCGGAGTCGAAGACCATGTCAAAAACTTCAGGTCAGCATTAAAAGCATCCTTAAAGCTGCAGCTCATGAGTTGTTTGGCAACTTGACATTTTCAGCTTTAGCTCAGTCCAGGCCTCTGGCTGCAAATGCCTGAATGTTCTCCGACCTCAGGGCCACTAGGTCTAGTCTCCTGCAGCCTCCACAGAATGTTGATGGCTCGCTCTTCAGCTGTAAACAGGCTCTATATGTGTCTGTGTGTCTTTGTACAGGCCTCAGTGTCTGTTGCTGGCTGGTTATCCAAATGCTCGCCCTGCTCTGGTCCAGCTAGTTCATTCTTTCACCAAGAACGTCGGCCTCATGATCTGCGGCCACATCAAGACTGTAAGTCACTCTGTAACACGCAGAACTAATCGGTGGTAGCCAGCAGCAATAATCGTGTGTTAACTAGCAGTGATAACTGGTGGTAACTAGCAGCGATACTGACCGTGTGGTAACTAGCAGCAGTAACCGTGTGGTAACTAGCAGCAGTAACCGTGTGGTAACTAGCAGCAGTAAACAGTCATAACTAGCATTGATATTAACCATGTGCTAATTAGCAGCAATAACTATTGGTAACTAGCAGCACTACTAACTAGCAGCATTACTAACCGTGTGGTAACTAGCAGCAGTATTAACCGTGTGGTAACTAGCAGCAGTAACCGTGTGGTAACTAGCAGCAGCAGTAACCGTGTGATAACTAGCAGCAGTAACCGTGTGGTAACTAGCAGCAGTAAACAGTCATAACTAGCATTGATATTAACCATGTGCTAATTAGCAGCAATAACTATTGGTAACTAGCAGCACTACTAACTAGCAGCATTACTAACCGTGTGGTAACTAGCAGCAGTATTAACCGTGTGGTAACTAGCAGCAGTAATAATCGTGTAGTACCTAGCAGCAATATTAACCATGTGGTAACTAGCAGCCGTAACCGTGTGGTAACTAGCAGCAGCAGTAACCGTGTGGTAACTAGCAGCAGTAACCGTGTGGTAACTAGCAGCAGTATTAACCGTTTGGTAACTAGCAGCAGTAACCGTGTGGTAACTAGAAGCAGTATTAACCGTGTAGTAACTAGCAGCAGTAATAATCGTGTAGAACCTAGCAGCAGTATTAACCGTGTAGTAACTAGCAGCAGTAATAATCGTGTGGAACCTAGCAGCAGTAACCGTGTGATAACTAGCAGCAGTAATAACCGTGTGGTAACTAGCAGCAGTAATAACCGTGTGATAACTAGCAGCAGTAACCGTGTGGTAACTAGCAGCAGCAGTAACCGTGTGATAACTAGCAGCAGTAATAACCGTGTGGTAACTAGCAGCAGTAACCGTGTGGTAACTAGAAGCAGTATTAACCGTGTAGTAACTAGCAGCAGTAATAATTGTGTAGAACCTAGCAGCGGTATTAACCATGTGGTAACTAGCAGCAGTAACCGTGTGATAACTAGCAGCAGTAACCGTGTGATAACTAGCAGCAGCAGTAACCGTGTGATAACTAGCAGCAGTAACCGTGTGGTAACTAGCAGCAGCAGTAACCTTGTGATAACTAGCAGCAGTAACCGTGTGATAACTAGCAGCAGTAACCGTGTGGTAACTAGGAGCAGCAGTAACCGTGTGGTAACTAGCAGCAGCAGTAACCGTGTGGTAACTAGCAGCAGTAATAACCGTGTGATAACTAGCAGCAGTAACCGTGTGGTAACTAGCAGCAGTAACCGTGTGGTAACTAGCAGCAGCAGTAACCGTGTGGTAACTAGCAGCAGTAATGGGTGGGTCCTAGCAGCAGTAACCGTGTGATAACTAGCAGCAGTAATAACCGTGTGGTAACTAGCAGCAGTATTAACCGTGTGGTAACTAGCAGCAGTAACCGTGTGGTAACTAGAAGCAGTATTAACCGTGTAGTAACTAGCAGCAGTAATAATCGTGTAGAACCTAGCAGCAGTATTAACCATGTGGTAACTAGCAGCAGTAACCGTGTGATAACTAGCAGCAGTAACCGTGTGATAACTAGCAGCAGCAGTAACCGTGTGGTAACTAGCAGCAGTAACCGTGTGGTAACTAGCAGCAGCAGTAACCGTGTGATAACTAGCAGCAGTAACCGTGTGGTAACTAGCAGCAGCAGTAACCGTGTGATAACTAGCAGCAGTAACTGTGTGGTAACTAGCAGCAGCAGTAACCGTGTGGTAACTAGCAGCAGCAGTAACCATGTGGTAACTAGCAGCAGTAACCGTGTGATAACTAGCAGCAGTAATAACCGTGTGATAACTAGCAGCAGTAACCATGTGATAACTAGCAGCAGTAATAACCGTGTGGTAACTAGCAGCAGTAACCGTGTGATAACTAGCAGCAGTAACCGTGTGATAACTAGCAGCAGTAACCGTGTGGTAACTAGCAGCAGTAATAACCGTGTGGTAACTAGCAGCAGTAACCGTGTGATAACTAGCAGCAGTAACCGTGTGGTAACTAGCAGCAGTAATAACCGTGTGATAACTAGCAGCAGTAATAACCGTGTGGTAACTAGCAGCAGCAGTAACCGTGTGGTAACTAGCAGCAGTAACCGTGTGGTAACTAGCAGCAGTAATAACTGTGTGGTAACTAGCAGCAGTAATAACCGTGTGGTAACTAGCAGCAGCAGTAACCGTGTGATAACTAGCAGCAGTAACCGTGTGGTAACTAGCAGCAGTAATAACCGTGTGATAACTAGCAGCAGTAACCGTGTGGTAACTAGCAGCAGCAGTAACCGTGTGATAACTAGCAGCCGTAATAACCGTGTGGTAACTAGCAGCAGTAACCGTGTGGTAACTAGCAGCAGTAACCGTGTGATAACTAGCAGCAGTAACCGTGTGGTAACTAGCAGCAGTATTAACCATGTGATAACTAGCAGCAGTAACCGTGTGATAACTAGCAGCAGTAATAACCGTGTGGTAACTAGCAGCAGCAGTAACCGTGTGATAACTAGCAGCAGTAACCGTGTGGTAACTAGCAGCAGTAACCGTGTGGTAACTAGCAGCAGTAACCGTGTGATAACTAGCAGCAGTAACCGTGTGGTAACTAGCAGCAGTAATGGGTGGGTCCTAGCAGCGGTAACCGGTGCTTACCTGCGTCCGTCTCTGCTGCAGGTTTCCCGTCGGCCCAACTTCAAGGATCTGTCCCAGGATCACGCTCGCTGTCAGCGCTGGCTCAATAAAAGACGCATTAAAGCTTTCTACACTCCTGTTTTCTCTGACAACCTGAGACACGGAGCTCAGTTCCTGATGCAGGTATCAACACGCATCATTACACTCTTTATGTCGTTGGTCTGGATCACTTCCTTCCTGCTCGTGGTTTAGTCACATTCAGTTTGTTCACGTTATTTTCATGTTTCTGACTCTTTTCTGCCTTTCTTGCTCCCTCAGATGTGATTTTGTTGAGTGACTCTTTACAGATTAACAGACATATACTCCAGACGGTGGAGTCATTCAGAAGCACAGGCCTCATGTTATGCCTGTTCTGTTCATCTGATACAAATGCTTCCATCCTGCTGTCTGATCCTCAGGCTGTCGGTCTGGGTCGTCTGAAGCCCAACACTCTGGTCATGGGCTTCAAGAACAACTGGAGCGATGGAGACATGAGAGATGTGGAGATTTACGTCAACACTATGCAGTAAGAGCTGATGCCTTCCACAGGTTTGGAGCCTGTGGAGACATAATTTAGGATGTTCAGCTCTTCAGTCATGTCGCTTTAACTGTATCTTTATTTAAATTCTGTTCAAGCAACCAAAATGTGTGACTTAACAGACTTAACCAACCACGACGCACCTTTACTTTTCATTCTACATTTAGACGATGACACCTTTACAGCTAATGTTCTGTTGTATGTTCCAGTGATGCCTTCGACCTGCAGTTTGGAGTGGTGATCCTTCGGCTGCAGGAGGGTCTGGACGTCTCTCACATACAGGATCAAGGTACAGTCCGGGAGTCTGTTGCTCTAGATCTGTCTCTGGTTCTACCTGTTTCCTGCACCCACTGCTGTTTGCTTCCACAGATGAGCTGCTCACGTCCCAGGAGAAGCCGCTGTTCGGTAGCAAGGATGTGGTGGTTTCTGTCAGTCTGGCAAAAGACTCAAAAAACACCAGCAACCAGATCAGCCCACTCATCATGAGAGAGGGAGGAAAAGAGGAAACCAGTAAACGTCTGATTTGTCTTTTCTTGTGCTTATTCCTGCAAAGACACTGTTTATTGAGAACGGTTGTGTGTAATTATGGAGCGTCCGTACACGACTACACATACATAGGCTGTACCGAGCGCCTAGCCTGTGTGCTAAGCCAAGGCTAAACATAACTGAGCTTGTGTTGTGTGACCTGCTTCAGAGACCAAGTCTCCCCTGAGTCTGACTGACCAGCGTCTGCTGGAAGCCAGTCAGCGGTTCAAGAAGAAACAAGGCAAAGGAACCATCGATGTGTGGTGGCTGTTTGATGACGGAGGTCAGACAACAACAACAGATGATTTTCTTCAAGCAGAAAGGTTAAGCTCACGTCCCCTTGTGTTTGTCTGCAGGCCTGACTCTGCTGATTCCCTACCTGCTCATCAACAGGAGCAAATGGGGCGACTGCAGGATTCGCATCTTCATCGGTGGGAAGATCAACCGCATCGACCACGACCGCCGAGTGTGAGTCCCACGGTGCTGGTGCCAGAGTGGTGTGGGAGATGGAGCCCATTGAGCTTATGATGATACTTGTGTTCACAGGATGGCCACTCTCCTCAGCAGGTTCAGGATCGACTTCTCTGACATCATTGTCCTCGGCGACATCAACACCAAACCCAAGAAACACAAGTACAACTTTGATTCCCAGTTCTCAGTTTAACTGTACTGTAGCTGCTGTCACATCAGCAGAATGGTGAGAATGTAAATCGCTGTAGTATTGGAACCCTTTAAAAGGTGGGTCTGGACCGTCAGGCACCGCTTGGTGGAGGCCAACAGTACGAGCACAGCAGGATGGAGGCAGAACGGACTCAAACGTTCCAAAGGCTCTTTACTGGCGACAGCAGCAGGATGAGACTAAAGACGTGTCTGATCATCTTTGATTTGCAGTAAGCTGAGTTTTAAGGAACTGACTGAACCGTACAGGCTGAAGGAGGACGACATGGAGCAGGAGGCGGCAGAGAGGCTGAAGGCTCAGGAGCCCTGGAGGATCACAGACAACGAGCTGGAGCTGTACAAGGCCAAGGTGAGTGCATGAGCACCGCCGCCCGAACACAGCACTTCCACCTGCACTAACACGACTTCTGTGACTTTCAGACCAACCGTCAGATCAGACTGAACGAGCTGCTGAAGGAACATTCCTCCACAGCCAAACTCATCGTCATGTAAGAACCAACACACACACAGAGTAATCATAAGAGCTGGAGAACCATGTGCTGCTATCTTGTGATCATATCCAAAGACAAAGAGCTTCGACCAGTTCCAAGTGATGATTACACAACTCAAAGAAAATAGTCTGATCACTGAAGCATATGCTGAGCAGAGTCTCCCAGTGGAAGAAAATCATCCCATAATAATAATAATAATAATAATAATAATAATAATAATAATAATAATAATAATAATAATAACGGATCTCTGGTCCTCCAGGAGCATGCCTCTGGCCAGGAAGGGAGCGGTGTCCAGCGCCCTCTACATGTGCTGGCTGGAAACTCTGTCCAAGGACCTGCCGCCGCTGCTGCTGGTCCGAGGGAACCACCAGAGTGTCCTCACCTTCTACTCCTAACTCCAGCCGCTCGCCCACAGACACACACAGCGTAAATCAGCTAACACCGCTGATGCTGGTTATTAACACATTAATCAGCATTTACACAACTTTTAGAGCTTCATATTCAGCAGCTTCTGAGTGTCTCTGTGAACGACACAAAATTAATTAATTAATTAATTAATTTGCGATTTATAGCTTACAAAAAGATTCTGATGTCAGAAAGGTTTTTATTTGACCTGTGGTTAAACTGTAAGATTGTATATCTTTGGTAACATTTTTTTGTATATTATTTTAATAAAATATTAACTAAACTGCCTGTTTGTGTTTTCAGGTGTCAATTGTGGATCCTGTTCTAATTAGACTGAAATGAAAAGGTTGTGCAGGATTGTACTGGAGTTTCCATATATGATTTGACGCACACATAACCAAACTGTATTCACGTGTAGCTGGTTGGCTCCTCCCCTCTGTCAATCACATCAGCAGCGCTGATAATATATATAATATTATATATAAATATAATATTTAGATTTATATTTAACATTTAGATTTACATTTATTTAATTTCACTCACTTTTAATTTACTTTTTCACATTTAACTAAACGTGAGAAAACGTGTCATTTAGTTAAATGTGAGAAAACTAGTTATACGTGCTCCTTTTACATTCGGCACCCCAAACGAAAATGAATAAAATTGAAATTACTATAACCTGTGTGATTTCAGTATGTTATGTGCACATAGAATAGGTTTGTTTTTAAATGCACTGTAATTTTTAAGGTTGTTTTATATTATATAATAGTTTGAGTCAAATTACGATAATTTTAAAGCAACAGTACCATATTTCTTTATTTCCCATCTGGCAACACCGCTGACTTATAAAATATCTGTAAATAAAACCAAGATGTGGCGAGCAAAAAACAATCAACACAAATGACAGAACTGACAGATCAGTTTGTCTGAAGTTGAACCTGTTTCTCCTTGAACATTTAAGAAACAACTCTTCAAAAAGACCAAGTGACCGCTATAAAAGACAAAATGTTTAAAGACAGATAGAAAAAGACCAGAAAAATAGAGATGTGTATAAAAAGCTATGAATACCCAAACGAAGACCTTTCTTACATAGACGCCGTGATCGTCGCACTGAGGAATCTGGAGTGAGGGCGAGCGCAGTTTGCGGCATCGGCAGCTGCCGCAAACTACTGGACGCAACAATATCAGTTGTCATAAGTATAAAGCATGTGGCATTTTGCAGAAAGATTGTAAATTTTGCAGAAAGACTGTATGCAAGTATGCAAACAGCAAAACATGTATATTGTGGTATGTACTGATGGCAGTATACTGTGTTGTGTGTGTGTATACAGTGTACACAGTGTGTATATATATATATATATATATATATATATATATATATATATATATATATATATATATATATATATACACACACTCTATTCTCACCATCCGCGGGTGGTCTCATCCACTTTCCAAGCTCGGGTCCTTACCAGAGGCCAGGGAGCTTGAGGGTTCTGCGCAGTATCCTTGCTGTTCCTAGGACTGCACTTTTCTGGACTGAGATTTCGGATGTTTTTCCAGGGATCTGTCGTAGCCACTCCTCCAGTTTGGGGGTCACAGCCCCTAGTGCTCCGATCACCACAGGCACCACTGTGGCCTTCACCTTCCAAGCCTTCTCCAGTTCTTCTCTAAGCCCTTGGTATTTCTCTAGTTTCTCATGTTCCTTTTTCCTGATGTTGCCATCGCTTGGTATTGCCACATCCACCACTACGGCTTTCCTCTGCTCTTTGTCCACCACCACAATGTCTGGTTGGTTCGCCATTACCATTCTGTCAGTCTGGATCTGGAAGTCCCACAGGATCTTGGCTCGCTCGTTCTCTACCACCTTGGGAGGTGTTTCCCACTTTGACCTTGGGGTTTCCAGTCCATACTCTGCACAGATGTTCCTGTATACTATGCCAGCCACTTGGTTATGGCGTTCCATGTATGCTTTGCCTGCCAGCATCTTACACCCTGCAGTTATGTGCTGGACCGTCTCTGGGGCCTCTTTGCACAGTCTACACCTTGGGTCTTGTCTGGTGTGGTAGATCTGGGCCTCTATGGCTCTGGTGCTCAGGGCCTGCTCCTGTGCAGCCAGGATGAGTGCCTCTGTGCTGTCCTTCAGCCCAGCCCTTTCAAGCCATTGGTAGGATTTGTTGAGATCAGCCACTTCAGTTATGTTCCGGTGGTACATCCCGTGCAAGGGCTTGTCCTCCCATGATGGTCCCTCTTCCAGCATCTCATCCTCTGTTCTCCACTGCCTGAGACATTCACTCAGCACGTCATCTGTCGGGGCCTTATCCTTGATGTACTTATGGATCTTGGATGTTTCATCCCGGATAGTGGCTCTCACGCTCACTAGTCCTCGGCCTCCTTCCTTGCGGCTAGCGTACAGTCTCAGGGTGCTGGATTTGGGGTGGAACCCTCCATGCATGGTGAGGAGCTTTCGTGTCTTAACATCTGTGGTCTGTATCTCTTCCTTTGGCCACCTTATTATTCCCGCAGGGTATCTGATCACTGGCAGAGCGGAGCTGTTTATTGCCCGGGATTTGTTCTTGCCATTGAGCTGGCTTCTTAGGACTTGCCTTACTCGTTGGAGGTATTTGGCTGTTGCCGCATTCCTTGTTGCCTGTTCAAGGTTGCCGTTTGCCTGTGGTATTCCAAGGTACTTGTAATTGTCCTCAATGTCTGCTATTGTTCCTTCTGGGAGTGAGACCCCTTCTGTGTGGATTACCTTGCCTCTCTTTGTCACCATCCTCCCACATTTCTCGAGTCCGAATGACATCCCGATGTCCGAGCTGTAGATCCTGGTGGTGTGGATCAGCGAGTCGATGTCTCGCTCACTCTTGGCGTACAGCTTGATGTCATCCATGTAGAGGAGGTGACTTATGGTGGCCCCGTTCCGGAGTCGGTATCCATAGCCAGTCTTGTTTATTATTTGGCTGAGGGGGTTCAGACCTATGCAGAACAGCAGTGGGGACAGTGCATCTCCTTGGTATATGCCACATTTGATGGATACTTGGGCAAGTGGCTTCCCATTGGCTTCAAGGGTGGTTCTCCACAACCTCATCGAGTTTGCAATGAAGGCCCTTAGAGTTCTGTTGATGTTGTACAGCTCCAAGCATTCAGTGATCCATGTGTGTGGCATTGAGTCATAGGCTTTCTTGTAGTCGATCCAGGCTGTGCACAGGTTGGTGTGTCGCATTCTGCAGTCTTGGGCGACTGTTCTGTCTACCAGGAGTTGGTGTTTGGCTCCTCTGGTATCCTTACCAATGCCCTTCTGTGCTTCGCTCATGTATTGACTCATGTGCCCACTTATCTTAGCTGCGATGATGCCTGACATGAGCTTCCATGTTGTGGAGAGACAGGTTATTGGCCGGTAGTTGGATGGGACTGTACCCTTTGAGGGATCCTTCATTATCAGGATCGTTCGCCCTTCGGTCAGCCATTCAGGGTGAGTCCCATCCCTTAGCAGCTGGTTCATTTGTGCTGCCAGGCGCTCATGGATTGCAGTGAGCTTCTTTAGCCAGTAGGCGTGGATCATGTCAGGGCCAGGTGCTGTCCAGTTTTTCATACCTGAGACTCTATGTTGGATGTCTGCCACTGTGATAGTCACTGGATTCTGTTCAGGGAGGTTGCTGTGGTCCTCCCTCAGATCCACCAGCCACTGTGCATCACTGTTGTGTGATGCCTCCCTTTCCCATATGCCTTTCCAGTACTGTTCAGTTTCCAGCCTTGGTGGGTCTGCTCTGTTGTTATTACCCTGCCATTGAGAGTACACTTTCGCAGGTTGTGTTGCGAACAGCCGGTTTATTCGTCTGGCTTCGTTATCTCTGGTGTATCTCTTTAGGCGGCTGGCCAAGGCTTGTAGCCTTTGCTTGGCAGTTTCGAGTGCTTCAGGTATGGGCATCTGGCTGTACCTCTTGGGCATTGGTCTTTTCATTGCACCTCTCTGGGCCTCTGTCATTTGGCTCACTTCCCTCCGAGCTGCCTTGATTTTTGCCTCCAACCTTCGTTTCCATGGTGGGTATTGTTTCTCATGGCTCCCATGGTTGCTCTTATAGCCAAGCACCTCTAGGATCACTGATGCTGAAGCGTATATCAGCTTATTGGTTTCTGTGATTGTTGTGGTAGGGATCGCTCTCAATGCTGCATTCACATCTTCCATGAGACTTTCTGATGGTACTTCACTTAGCCGTTGTAGTGGGGTTTGGGGTTGCCTGTTCAATCTCGCCATGATCTTATCTTTCAGGTCAGTCGCTGCCTCGCTCAGCGTATCTGTGCTTATTGGGGCTTCGTACCCAATTTCCGGTTGGGGAGATGGTGAAACCTCCCCTCTGACCTGGCGTCCTGGCTCCCCCTTGCCGTAGCATTTGTGTTGTATCTCGTCAATCTCAAGTTGTGATAGCAGTTGCCGTTTGTGGATGTTGGAACACTGAGCTACTAGTTGCTTCGCCGTCAGCCTTGAATGTGGGTTTCTCCGTTCCCATTCACCGCACATTCTTTGCATGTAACCCCTCTGACTAGGGTTACTTGAGTAGTAGCATCGAAACTGCCAAGCAAAGGCTACAAGCCTTGCCCAGCCGCCTAAAGAGATACGCCAGAGATAACGAAGCCAGACGAATAAACCGGCTGTTCGCAACACAACCTGCGAAAGTGTACTCTCAATGGCAGGGTAATAACAACAGAGCAGACCCACCAAGGCTGGGAACTGAACAGTACTGGAAGGGCATATGGGAAAGGGAGGCGTCACACAACAGTGATGCACAGTGGCTGGTGGATCTGAGGGAAGACCACAGCAACCTCCCTGAACAGAATCCAGTGACTATCACAGTGGCAGACATCCAACAAAGAGTCTCAGGTATGAAAAACTGGACAGCACCTGGCCCTGACATGATCCACGCCTACTGGCTAAAGAAGCTCACTGCAATCCATGAGCGCCTGGCAGCACAAATGAACCAGCTGCTAAAGGATGGGACTCACCCTGAATGGCTAACCGAAGGGCGAACGATCCTGATAATGAAGAACCCCTTAAAGGGTACAGTCCCATCCAACTACCGGCCAATAACCTGTCTCTCCACAACATGGAAGCTCATGTCAGGCATCATCGCAGCTAAGATAAGTGGGCACATGAGTCAATACATGAGCGAAGCACAGAAGGGCATTGGTAAGGATACCAGAGGAGCCAAACACCAACTCCTGGTAGACAGAACAGTCGCCCAAGACTGCAGAATGCGACACACCAACCTGTGCACAGCCTGGATCGACTACAAGAAAGCCTATGACTCAATGCCACACACATGGATCACTGAATGCTTGGAGCTGTACAACATCAACAGAACTCTAAGGGCCTTCATTGCAAACTCGATGAGGTTGTGGAGAACCACCCTTGAAGCCAATGGGAAGCCACTTGCCCAAGTATCCATCAAATGTGGCATATACCAAGGAGATGCACTGTCCCCACTGCTGTTCTGCATAGGTCTAAACCCCCTCAGCCAAATAATAAACAAGACTGGCTATGGATACCGACTCCGGAACGGGGCCACCATAAGTCACCTCCTCTACATGGATGACATCAAGCTGTACGCCAAGAGTGAGCGAGACATCGACTCGCTGATCCACACCACCAGGATCTACAGCTCGGACATCGGGATGTCATTCGGACTCGAGAAATGTGGGAGGATGGTGACAAAGAGAGGCAAGGTAATTTACACAGAAGGGGTCTCACTCCCAGAAGGAACAATAGCAGACATTGAGGACAATTACAAGTACCTTGGAATACCACAGGCAAACGGCAACCTTGAACAGGCAACAAGGAATGCGGCAACAGCCAAATACCTCCAACGAGTAAGGCAAGTCCTAAGAAGCCAGCTCAATGGCAAGAACAAATCCCGGGCAATAAACAGCTACGCTCTTCCAGTGATCAGATACCCTGCTGGAATAATAAGGTGGCCAAAGGAAGAGATACAGACCACAGATGTTAAGACACGAAAGCTCCTCACCATGCATGGAGGGTTCCACCCCAAATCCAGCACCCTGAGACTGTACGCTAGCCGCAAGGAAGGAGGCCGAGGACTAGTGAGCGTGAGAGCCACTATCCAGGATGAAACATCCAAGATCCATAAGTACATCAAGGATAAGGCCCCGACAGATGACGTGCTGAGTGAATGTCTTAGGCAGTGGAGAACAGAGGATGAGATGCTGGAAGAGGGACCATCATGGGAGGACAAGCCCTTGCACGGGATGTACCACCGGAACATAACTGAAGTGGCTGATCTCAACAAATCCTATCAATGGCTTGAAAGGGCTGGGCTGAAGGACAGCACAGAGGCACTCATCCTGGCTGCACAGGAGCAGGCCCTGAGCACCAGAGCCATAGAGGCCCAGATCTACCACACCAGACAAGACCCAAGGTGTAGACTGTGCAAAGAGGCCCCAGAGACGGTCCAGCACATAACTGCAGGGTGTAAGATGCTGGCAGGCAAAGCATACATGGAACGCCATAACCAAGTGGCTGGCATAGTATACAGGAACATCTGCGCGGAGTATGGACTGGAAACCCCAAGGTCAAAGTGGGAAACACCTCCCAAGGTGGTAGAGAACGAGCGAGCCAAGATCCTGTGGGACTTCCAGATCCAGACTGACAGAATGGTAATGGCGAACCAACCAGACATTGTGGTGGTGGATAAAGAGCAGAGGAAAGCCGTAGTGGTGGATGTGGCAATACCAAGCAATGGCAACATCAGGAAAAAGGAACATGAAAAACTAGAGAAATACCAAGGGCTCAGAGAAGAACTGGAGAAGGCTTGGAAGGTGAAGGCCACAGTGGTGCCTGTGGTGATCGGAGCACTAGGGGCTGTGACCCCCAAACTGGAGGAGTGGCTACGACAGATCCCTGGAAAAACATCCGAAATCTCAGTCCAGAAAAGTGCAGTCCTAGGAACAGCAAGGATACTGCGCAGAACCCTCAAGCTCCCTGGCCTCTGGTAGAGGACCCGAGCTTGGAAAGTGGATGAGACCACCCGCGGAGGGTGAGAATAGAGTGTTTATACACTGTGTGTGTGTGTGTGTGTGTGTGTGTGTGTTTGTATATATATATATATACATATATATATATCCTGTGACTTTACCGATTGAGCTATCCAGCGAGCTATATATATATATATATATATATATATATATATATATATAGTATATATACACTGTGTGTGTGTGTGTGTGTGTGTGTGTGTGTGTGTGTGTGTGTGTGTGTGTGTGTGTGTGTGTGTGTGTGTGTGTTTGTATATATATATATATATACACTATAGTGATATATACTATAGTATATACTATAGTGATCGGCTGGTTGAAGCGGAAGCATGTTTTAAAAAGAAAAAACAAGGCAGTGCTTGTAATGGAAAAATTTTACCTTGTGCTATTTCTTATCAAACACACTCGTCATGTGCTGGTTGGGTGCAATACTGAACATTCTTACACAAACAACTAATCTCTTGTGCTGTCGTACATCAAGTCTAAACATCTGATGACTAGTAGTTTCTGATATATGTTTGTCTTTTACACCCGGACTCTGGCTCCATCCTATCTGACTCCACACCAGACCCAAGGCTGTTAAAGCCAATGCATCTTGTCTTGGAAGCTCGGTGTTCCTTCCTTTGGATAACAAGACATGACGATGCAGAAGTGAGAAAGCAAACATTCTCACTCACAGCGAGATAAAGTGGCACAAACAATTCCATTGCTGCAGAGAGACATTCCACCAGAGCCAGAGAAAGGGGTTAAAAGGCAGAAGCAACTTGAGGATCGTGGGCTCTTTGCATCACACCTTCGTGGTGTGTGCACTGATCTCCAGCTGGTTTTTGGTTTGTTGATGTGCACGATCAACATCCATGCTTTTGATTTGCTTTCCCCATTATTTTTATTTTCTTTATTATTTCGATAAATAGCACAAAAGGACAACTCTCTCATCTACTTCTTTATGGGAAATTTCCACCACATGCTTCAGAAACACTGTGCCGATGCCTGATTTGTTTGGAAAAAGACGCGTGATTAGTGACGTTCAAAGCTTCATTCGTCTCCGGTTAAAACGGTTCGCCATCCTACGTCGCCGGTGAGGTGCCCCCGGCGGTGCCTGAGCAATAACTACAATATACGTTGATACGTTGTCGTCTTAGTTATCACAATCACATTGTGTAACTGTAAGATACCATAAGGTTATTAAGGAGTTAAGTTGCATTCGTGTCTTTGTACTTTAATTTGAAGGCTTCCTTTTTATTTTGAAGGTACTTTAAGAAGCCCCACGGTCAAAACGAAACTTAAGAACTCCTTTTGTGGCGTAGGCGTAAGGATTATGCTTATATTTATATAAGTATATTATACCGGTGTATATGATAATAGTTTTTAGCGATAGTGTTGGTCGCGCCCTGAACATCATTCTATTTGTAACAATAGACTAGGTATCTGACCGAATGAGGAGTCCGTGAAGGCAGCGGTGTTGCTCTTGAACGCATCTCACCACCATTTCTCCAACACCCTCAGCAGATAAACAGCTTTTTAGACGAACGGAACCAACTGACACCGAGCGTCAGGTCAGATTCATTGTGTTATCACTATATTGCGTTAATGCAGCTAATTAACGTGCAGCTGTTGTAACGAACACAGTGACGGTAGTCACGTGGTGCTGATGCGGTATAAGCTCGGTATCAGGACGCTGGTATCAGATTTAGTTTCGGTACCAAGCTGGTTCTGCACCTCCAGCGTAACGTCTTCAGCTGCTGTTTGTACGAAAAACTGCACTAAAGGTAAAGTGTGATTGACAGCTGCCTGCGCCAATAGACGGCGAGGGCGGAGTCCGGCTGCTGTCGTCTGCCTTCTTTTGCGCACGAACCTCCGCTGTTTAAGTTTTATCACATGTTTCCACACATTAGGTTTGTGATGATAAAATGCAGCTTTAACGTGCAGTTATGTAGCAACAGGTTAGAAAGGCTTCATTCATCACACTGTAGTAATTTACATATAAATCAGTAGAACTGGTGCCTCCTGAAGCATTTGTGGTCTTCAGGTCACGATGACGAGCCTCCAACTGAGCGCGAAGGACGAGATGGCGGAGAAGCTTCTCGACGCTGCAGCTCGAGGAGATGCGGCCCAGGTTTCCACTCTGCTGAGCCACGCCCCCTCCCTCATCAACCAGACCGGACGCAGCGGCTGGACGGCGCTGATGTTTGCCGCTCGCAACGGACACCGCCACGTGGTGGAGGTGCTGCTGGCTCGCGGGTACTCAACAATATTAACCAATAACATAACGAATCAAAAGCTGCAGAGTTTCACTTTAAAGGTGCCAAGTTAGAGTTTGACCACTGGGGAACTGCTGAAAGACGCACAAACCCACTCTGATCTTTTATCTTGAAGCTGTGACAAGTTGTCGGTGAACACGTCATCGCAGAGCGCTTCCGACATCGCCAAGTTCTGGGGACACAAACGCATCTGCACCCTGCTGAACGGAGCGCAGGGCGCCGTCCGGCAGCAGGAGAGCAGCTGAGTGTGAGGAGGACAGACGGGATGTGGCTGGAGGCCAAGCAGAGACAGCCCGCCTCCGTCTACCTGCTGTTCTCCAGCCTCAGCCCGATGCTCCGCGGCTCCCAGGACCCGGTACTGTACCTGAGGGCCGCCGCCGCCGCCGCCGCCGCGCCGCGAGCAGACACACAGCGTCTCCTGGTCTCTTCACAGGGTCCGTCCAGTCTGTGTCGCTTCGGGTACGAAGCGGTGAAAGACCTGCTCCAGAGGCCGGCGGCCGTGCTCATCTTCCTGGGTGTGGAGAAGCGGCGGGGGGCGGAGGCTGCGTGGGACCCTCCCGCCTGGTTTGCTGTGGCCACCGACGAAGATGCTGCGGAACTTCTGAAACGCTCTGAAGACAAGAAGTGCTTCTTCCCAAAGACGCCGAACAGAGAGCTGCTGCAGCTGAGCGAGGACGAGGCCGGTGAGGCGCGTTTGGCAGCAGGTGTGGGCTTTGGGAAGTAGAACCGCTGTCGGTTCCAGGGGTGGTGGCCCAGGCCCGGGCGCTGTTGGCCTGGCACAGCCGCTACGGCTTCTGCCCCACATGCGGCAGCAGCACCAAGCTGGAGGAGGGAGGACACAAGAGGAGCTGCCTGAACCCCGACTGCAGGAGCCGGAGCGGAGGTCACAACACCTGCTACCCCCGAGTCGGTGAGAGCAGCCCCGGTTCCGTCCACTTCCTTCAGCGGTTCCGCTCCAGCTCCTGCCTCACGTCTGACTGTGTCCTGTGTGTCCCGTCAGACCCGGTGGTCGTCATGCTGGTGGTCCATCCTGATGGAAACCAATGTTTACTGGGAAGGAAGAAGATCTTCCCAGTTGGCATGTTCTCCTGTCTGGCTGGATTCATAGAGCCTGGTACCTAAAACTACCACAGCACAAACCTGGAGAGTGGATTCATAACAACATCAGTCGTACATAAACACCAACCGCTTGCTGCAAGCTTGAAGCTGCCTGCTGGAACAGCTCCCACTGCCCTTCTCATGTTTCCTTTTCTATTGCATGTTGGTCTGTTTTACGGGTTTCTGTTATTGTGGTTAAACCCTGCTTCTAGCGCACACAGGGAGATCACTTTCATTGCTAAACTGTAAACTGCTCACTCACTCCTGAAGAAGGTCTCAACTGATTGTGTCTGCTTTATTTAGGATTTACAAAGGGAACTAACAATTTCCCTTCATCCCCACTGCTATTAGACTGTTCAGTGTAGAGGTCTGACAGGTTGATATCTGCACTGTTGTCTGGTCACTTTATCTTGGACACTATTTCTGAGCTCTTCCAGTAATTGAATTTCCCCGACTGATCGCCCATCTCTCGTGTGGCCGTAGCGACTATGACCTGCTCTGGCCCTCATGTCCCCCCAGGTGAGACCGTGGAGGATGCCGTGAGGAGGGAGGTGGAGGAGGAGAGTGGTGTGAAGGTGGGCCCGGTTCAGTACGTGTCCTGTCAGCCCTGGCCCATGCCCTCCCAACTGATGATCGGCTGCCTGGCCGTCGCTGTGTCAACCCACATCAAAGTCGATGAGAATGAGATTGAGGAGGCTCGTTGGTTCCCACGGCAACAGGTACTTCAAGCACTGCTAGTATCAACACCACAGCTACTGATGGCCGACACTGGACCTTCCTGATCCGGACTGATACAGCAGTGAAGACTAAACTCCTCTTCCCTGTTTAGGTGGTTGACTCGCTGTTCAGAGGAGTCTGTACGAGCCTGAGCATCCCTCCCAGACAGACCATTGCCCACCAGCTGATCCGATACTGGATCGGCATGAACTCTAACCTATGACCTTTAGTCGTATGGCTCAGGTTTGTAGAGTGCCAGCGCTTGGACGGGATCCATGATGTCTACACGTCAGCTAAACCTCAAAAACAATTGAAATCACGTTTTCATGACGTTAACTTGTCCGGTGGCTGAGGTTCAGCACATTAAAGTTGGATTCTTGACTGTTTGTTTTTTTTTCTTTTATCTTTCAGAAGTTGGAATCAGATTTAAATTGTCTTTGTGTACAGTTTACTGATTTTCATGTTAAATGTTGTTACATTTTTGTCTTCACCAGTAAAAATCAAGGCTAAAACACAGAACAGACACTTAGAGACAATAACATCTGGGTCAACCGCCAACATCTGTCTTGAGCTATAAACAAATCAGGTTCAGGAACAGTTTAAGGTGTTATATTCCCCAGATCTCAGTCCAGTTCAGCATCTGAGGGAAGTTCTGGGCCAACTGGTACCAGACACCACAGCACAGCTTCAGGTTCTGGTCCTCAGCGGGTCAGAGGAACCAGCATCATGATGTAGATGTTGTAGTGTCATTTCCATCTGTCAATGTCTTTAGTGTAATGATCAGTGAACCAGAACCTTTGCTGATCCAATGCGAGGCCTACAGACTGTGACTGGTTCCAAGCTGAGCTACTGAGCTAAGGACCGGTTACCACCCCCTCGAAACAGCTGATGAACGGAATGGACTAGAGGGTTTATACAGTATTTGGCTGCGTCTACGTCAGAGCTGCTACGTTTGGCAGATAATCAGTGTCACAGGTCACAGAGACCACAGTTCGTTCCTGATAGGAGGCGTTGACCACATACTCTCCCTCACACGTGATCTGAGCGTCCGCCACTCCACCAAAACAGCGTTTGACGGCATCATGTGCCTGCTCTTGGCTGCCTTGCTCTGTGTGATGGGCCGTTCCGCCCTCGTCATCGGAAGGACCACACTGGAACTGCTGCGGTGTGCTTGGTGCAGGACCATCGTGTTCTGCATCCAGTCTCAGGTCTGACAGTTTGATGACCAGACGGTCTAGTGGGTCGGGACAACATGGCTCAACCACGATGGTGCTTTTCACTTCAAGCAGATCCACGTCCTGGAAGTCCTGGATGTCCAGGATGTTTTGTTTGGTAGAATTCTGTTTGAAAGAATAAGTGACAGGTGCCTAATCAACTAAGTGAAGCCAGTAAAGAACAGTTCAGGATGAATCCCTGTGTCTGTTACAGCTTAGACCCGTGCCGACATTACCTGGTGCTTGCTGTCCATCAGCCACTGTCCTGCTGTGCTGTCCTGGGGACTGGAGACACGTGGATAGAAGAAGCCCTTGTACCTGCTTATTCAAGTCAGTGTCAGTCTCCTCTTTTCTACTTAGAGATGAACTCAAACATTAACAAACTGAACATGTCCCAGGACTAGATGAAGAGAACCCAGCTGGACAGATAACAAACTTATCACCTGCTTTAAGCAAAGTATGTGTCCTTTTTGTAAATAAACCTTCATTATCTCATTAAGCTACTTGCATTTGCCGCAGGATTCTTGTCTTACAGGGACAGGGAGGCAGCTAGGAGTGCTGTCAGTCAGGATGAGGGAGGGGAGGAGGCTCACAGGAGGAGACTGGACCCCAGACTTCAGAACAACAACACCAGGGAAGTGTGGAGGGGCATGAGGACCCTCAGCTCCAGGTCCAGTAGTCAGTGACTGAGGGGTCTGTGGACAGGGCCACGAACTTTATAACTTCTTCAACAGATTCCAGGTTGGGCCTCTAAACCCCCGCTGCCCACGATAGACCCCCCTTCACACCACCCACAGGGCTCATCCACCCCCACCTCACACACCATCACAGCAGATCAGGTGAGAAAGGAGCTGAACAGCTTCATCCAACAAAGGCTGCAGGACCTGATGGAATCAGCCCAAGGGTGCTGAAAGTCTGTGCTGCCCAGCGTGTGGTGTCCTCCAACACATCTGCAACCTGAGCCTGCAGCTGGAGAGAGTTCCTCTTGGGTGGAAGAAGCCATGCATTGTGCCAGTGAATAAGACGCCTCTGACCTCTCACATCATGGAGGCTTTTGAGAGGCTGATCCTGGACTCCCTGCAGTCTCTGGTCAAACCCTCAGTCACCATCATATCAACCCCATCTAGGAGTGGATGACGCCATTATATATCTGCTCCATCGCACCTACAACCACAAGCCTGGCGCCTCCAGGTGCATTTAACACCATCCAGCCTGCGATGCTGGGAGAAAAACTGCTGTCACCGCTCTCACTATTAAAAATGAAGAGGTGGAGGTTGTGACCGAGTACATGGGAGTGTACTTGGACAATAAACTGGACTGGATAAAGAACTCCTCAGCTCTGAACAAGAAGGCTCAGAGCAGGTGCGCATAGCGTGTGGCTGGACAGAGGAGCACCTTCAGCCAGAGGCTGATCAGCATCAGGTTCTCCACAGAACGCCAGCGGAGGTCCTTCCTACCGGTGCCATCAGCCTGTACAACTCCTCCCCACCTGTATTTGTGTAGTATAGCTTGGAAAGTGGATGAGACCACCCGCGGAGGGTGAGAATAGAGTGGTGTGTGTGTGTATATAACCACTCTGTCCTGATTATACTTGTGTATATATTTTTAACTTCCTTTCTATCTGTGAAAGCAATCATAAGTGTGTAAAGCGATTTTCCTCTGAGATTAATAAAGTTTCTTGAATCTTGAATCTTGTGTGGGAGGAGTCAGATTTAGTCATGTGTTGACTCACATAGTCCTGGACAGGATGGAGACAATGAACACAGTAGCAGCCAACAGCAGCAGAGGCATCGCCGTAGCAACAACGGGGAACTGGTCTGCAAACAAAAACCTTAATGTTTTTCTATGCAGAATTAAACATTGACGGGAAACAGAAACTTTGCAACCTTTCGAGCCTGAAGATGCTTCATTACTGAGCTGTTGAAACGTGACCTATTCACTTACAAACGTTTCCTTTGAATCAACCTCATACATCTGAATATTAAAAGCCCGTCTTAGAAACCCTTCATATGAACCACAGAAAAGGAATTTCAAAGACAAGACAACAGAGCAAACATACAGAAACACTCAGAGGAAAGAGTGAAACTTACCAAATTCAGTCCGGACCGAGATCATGTGGGTGGAAGAGTTATCGGCCCATAGGACAAGACAGTACTCGGTGTCGGCTGTGAGGTTGATGAAGGTGTGCTGCCTCTGGTCCGGCCACAAAGGCTGAGCTGGACAGATGAGCAGGAGGAAACAGCTGGTAAACCTCTCGATCAGTTGTATTAATTCACTGTAACCTTTCTGTGAACAAACTTTGTTCGTAGGAGTCACTCCTCAGCGTCACTCGGTATCCGTCCACTCTGACTGGTCCAGACCTCCTCTGCCACGCCCACATCACCGTCACTGCCGTCTGGTTCACACCCGTCACCTTCAGCTTGGTTGGTTCCATCAGAGCTGCAAACACAAACAAGTCCAGGTTGTTGCTTCAATTAAATTGTACTTTTTGATACTAAAATATTTTTTGGAATATTTAATTTGAAATAAATTACTGAGCAGTCTGCGACAGAGTGACTGTCTGTCCTCTCTCCCTCTCCCTCTCTCTCTTTCTCTCTCTGTCCTCTCTCTATCTGTTCTCTGTCTGTCTGAGTGTCTGCCTGTCTGTCGTCTCTCTCTCTCTATCTGCCCTCTCTTTATCTCTCTTCTGTCTGTCCTCTCTCTGCCTGCCTGCCTGATTGTCCTCTCCCTATCTGCTCTCTGTCCTTTCTCTATCTGTCCTCTGTCTGTCTGTCCTCTCTCTTTTCTCTGCCCCTGACTTCACAGTGACTAAGCCTCTCCTCTTGTTTACCTCCGAGGCGCAGGCTGGCGGACACTGACTGAGGAGGACCGCACTGTTGCTTGTAGACGGGGACCACACTGATCAGGTATGACTCCATGGGGTCAACATCTATAAAAAAGCGGCACAGTGAGAGGGGGACATACCAGCTTTTAGACTAACATGAGTGTCTGAGGAACCTTGGATGAGTGTGGAGCTGGTGGAGCTGTTCACTGTGGACCAGCAGCTGCTGGACACGTTTGTCTCCAGGCGCCACCAGACGTCAAAGTGAGTGACAGGCTGGGCAGGGATCTCCCACTGGACCCAGAGGCCAGTACCAACTGGGACAGAGCAGGAAACCCACATGTTTCTGACTGAGGAGAGAGCTGTGAAGAAAGGAATGAAGCACAGCACACACAAGCATGTCACAAATGAGAAGGATCATATGAAACAGCCGTCTCTGAAAGCTTTAGGTGGAAACGTGCTGTTAAGCAAGAAGTGTTATCAGAACTGTGTGGCTGCTGTACTGCTTCCTGCCTAGAGCACACACGCAAACACACACACACACACACACACACACACACACACACACACACACACACACACACACACACACAGACACAGACACAGACACAGACACACACACACAGACACACACACACACACACACACACACACACACACACACACACACACACACACACACACACACACACACACACACACACACAGGATATTGCACCAGTCTTCCATTGATAGATGGAGGCCGTCTGCTGCATCTTTACCCCATGTGAGCTGTAATGTTACACCGATGATCAGAATGAACAAATGAGAACTAAAATACGATGAGGAGTTTTTGGATTCAGGTTTGTTCTGTTCAAATGTCTGATAATGAAGGTCTAATTTATGAAGTGTTTAAAACATAAAAACCAAACCGTCTAACTGTTAACTCTAGTGTGTAGAAATAGGAAATGTGCAGCTCACGTCTGTGTCTTCGTGTGTCGACGCTCAGATTGACAGATGGTCCAACGCCGGCCGTGTTGAATGCTGCCACTGAGACTCTCCAGGTTCCCTCGTCCACCGTGAGCACACATATTTCATCTGTGACGTTTACTACAGATCTATCCTGTAGCTGCTGCCCCATCACTCTTCTGTAGCTCACCTGGTATCCAAGGATATGACCTCCGGCATCATGGGGGTCGAGAGCCTGAGGGGAGAATGAACAGGAAGCTGTCGCCACAAAGTCTGCTCCTGAAGGTTGAGACTTCAAACTGCTGTGTGGAGTAACTGCTGCAGTGAACTGTACCTTCCACATGATATGCAGACGTCCACCGGAGTCTGTTTTGTCCAGACGGTAGCACGGCTGAGGATACTTAGACGGAGCTGGAAAACAGAGCAGCCGGTACTGAGCCTTAGTTTACTGCAGGTCTCTGACCTGACAGAGGTGGGGCTGTACCTCGGTCCAGCGTTCTCACTGAAACTCCAGCGCTCCAGTTGCTCCAGATGCCAACGGTTCGACTGCAGGACACAGTAGCTGTGTAGAAAGTAAAGGGCTGGAGACCGTTGATAGAGTAGATGTGCTTCTGATTCTGAGGCGTAAAGACAAAATCTGGAGACTGGAAACATGAAGAGCAATGATAAAAACAGACTGAACTCACATGGTTCTGAGGCCTAATGGAAAGTTGAGTCCAGGGAATGCACAGATATTCAAAGCAAAAACAGTAGAACTACAGAAACTTCATGTTAGCAGCACAATGAGCTTTTGTTTTCATTAAATAAATAGAAAAGTGAACTGTGACAGTAAAAAACTGAATCATTAGCATAAGAATGAAATTATGAACAGTTAAACAGAAACAGGCCTGAACCAGATCCATTCACACAATGATATAATCAAATCAAATATCGTTTATAACCATTAGGAGGTTTCCATTCTCCCTAATAATGGACCATAAGTAACTAATACGCAGGTTTGACTCGCACACCTGAGACCACGTCTCAGAGCTGTGGGCTCTGTAGCGCAGCTGACAGCGGGTGTCACCACTGCTGCTCCAGCCCACGGACACAGAGTCTTCAGTGGAGCCGATGACCGTGAGTTCAGGGGCAGCGGGCTTCACTGAGGAGGAGACGAGCAGAGGTTTACTGGTTTTACTGGGTCAATCCCACGTCAAGCAGTATGTCTGGGTCACAAACCTGCTTTATAGACAAACACATAATGAGGCTGAGACCAGAGCTCCACTGAGGAGCTTCGGACTCTGGCTGTGATCATCAGCCGCTCTGCAGGGACGAAGAGGGCTGGACAGTGCTTCACTGGTCGGAAGCTGAAAAGATTTGTACAGAAAGATAGGAAGTAGCCAAAGGTTAAGTTTAGGCTTTGCGTCATTGTGCATGAACTTGGACCCGTGTGCAACCTTTGCCGGTTGAAGATGAGAGAGACGCTAGCGGCCGTGTGGCTGAACTGCTTCTCACTCCACTCACACGTCACTGACTCTAGAGACACTTTGAAGTAACAGGACATGTTGAAGTTTTCTGCAGGAAACAGGAGGATGCAGGTTAAACACGACGCGCTAATCCTTCAAGGTTTTACTGAACAGAGTGGTCAAACTGTTCAAACGCTGAGTTGACCTGCACTGTGACATTCAGTCCTGTAACGCAGCTGCAACCATGAAAGTGCAGTTTTATCTAAAGCTTGAGAGCAGCTTTCAACAGTTCAACCATGAAGCGCTCTGTACGGGAACCAGGTAATGTCCCTGAGATGACGATCGCTGACAGACCTGAGACCAAACTACAGTAAGCTTATACAGATCAACATGGAAACCGTCCGTCATCAAATCCAGCTCTCTCTCAGTGTCTCCAGTCGGCAGCTGCGGCTCAGGGACAAACCACTGCTGTCACTGGTTCTGATGGTTCCTGCTGGTCAGAGTTGTCCACATACTGTACTGACCAGCTTCTGTATTTCTCTTGTCACTTAGACCAGCTCCCTCATGATCGGTACAAACCGCAGCAGCTGCTCGAGGGATGTGCTGAAACGAGATCCCTGGCTCCATCCAACATACAGAAACTGGGATGAGGATCCCAGTAAAGCTAAAGAGTAGCAATGGTCCCGGTCCTTCCCAGACCCATTCACAAACATTTGGCTCATCCTTTCAGAGTTTGGTTATTTCTCTACTAGCTGGGAACAACAACCAAGTAGCAGCATGGTTGAACACGTTAAACACACGTGTCCAGACTCACTCTGAGCCAAAGGGGGCGGAGGCTGGACACAGTCTCCAGACCCAGTAACACACACTTTGTCGTCCTCTTTACACGGTAGCAGGTCAAAGCTGTTCACAGTGATTTCTGAGTAGAAAAACATAAAAACAAGAACAAAAGATTCTAAGTGAGGTTAGATTCATGACATGTGACATGAGATCACATTAATGGCGTATGTAGATTAGCGTTAGACTGGACTCATCCATCCTCTGCAAACAACACATCAGCTGCCTGGTGTCTCGTTTATAATGTTCACTCTAAATATGCAATACGAGGTTCTATAATTTCAAGCTTTTATATTGAAACAAACCCCAGAACAAAAACTACTGTATAAAAGCAAACACAGAGTAAAGGTCTAACATGTGGAGACTGGTGTGGCGTTCACATGGTTCCTGGATCCCATCACTGCGTTAACAAGGCTCCAATTAAGAATAAAAGAATCTCACCATAAGAAAACACACAGAGGAGACTGGTCGCTGTCAGGATAATGTGCAGGACGTCCATGTCGACCGGAGCAGGCATCAGCTCAGTGACAAACGGCGTTCAGAATGAAGACGGGACATTCACTCCCACGTTCGTGTGTCAGGAAGTTGCTTCACACTGAACTGACTCATCACCAACACCGTCCTCAGAGATAACGGGTAGATTCTAAGTCAGACTTATCCTCAGTGAGATAACAGCAGCTTTCACACCTACAGATAACATCTGCAAACATCAGCATTTCATGATCATTTTTAGCACAGTATCACTTTCAAACATCTTTAACTTTAAATCATTAACATTATTGATTGACTCCTGAAAGCCACAAAAGCCCCTTTAGGTACAGATTTTATTACTGTGCCACCATTAAGTCTTTACCTGGAAACCATGACCAGTGCAGTGAAGAAGAACCAGGAAACCTCCAAAACCACAGGGTTTTGTTTCATTTTTAATCTTTGTCCAAAAGCAAAAGTTCAGCCACTGTTTTTTTCTTCCTTTTTCTTATACAAATTAAAAATAACAAAAAGCCTTGTACAAACATTTAAAAACAAACAGAACAGAAACAGATTTGCTCCTCTGGACTCCTGCTGAGCGAGTGACACCTGCTGCTGGACAGACACGAGGCGGAGCAGAGGAGCTGCATCTCCAGCTCAGCTGCTCGTCGTGTGTTTATAATGTCAGAAAGCACAGGTAGGTTCATCCTTGAGTCCTGAAAAAAAGCAGCGGATTTTCAAAACAAAAGACGCGGGAAAAACTATCTGGAGCCTTTAAACGACCCAGATGTATGTCTGCCAAAACTCTAGCATATTTATGAGACATACAATTTATAACAAGGGAGCAAATTTATATTTCTCATGTCCAACCTTTACATGATTTCAGGAAGAACAAAGCGTTTGAACGCTTCAGTCGTCTGCATTAACAGGAGTGAGAATGATTGTTTTAGTCAAAGAACTGAAGGTCCTGAAGCCAGGAGTTCCAACTAACTTGTACAGTCTGCCTCTAATGATTCAGGAGTCCTTAAAAGGCAGTCAAACACTTATTATGATGCTCTTTATTTTGTCCACTTCGCAAATGGCTGATTCACTTTGGTTAAAGCATTTTGCTCTTGTTCATCCATTTTACTTAGATTTGTGTTGTGATGTGGGACACTGCGACCATCTCTGAGCTTGTGAGTAGGAGGGCAGCAGAGAGAGGTGGATCTGCCACATCAGGGATATTAAACAAAACAAACGAGAAGACGTCAGCTCAAACTAAAACTGTGATTTTAAAATAAGTTGCTGGGAACCTCTGGGAACGACAGCACCGACAAGTCCCAGTGCTTGAAAAGCTGTGGACCGGCTGCTTCTTAGTATTTCCAGTCTCAGCCAGAGCAGAGATCCAAGAGAGCCACGCTGATGAAAGCAGTCAAATGCAAGCGAACTGAGAGGAACCCACGCTGCTTCCATGCCGACACTGTGCACACGTTTGTGTTATTTGCTGTGCAACAGTTCCAGCTGGTCCTGGTATTCGGTGAAAAGTCTCTGGAATCGCAGGTTTTCGCCAATAACAGGTAAAACCTCCCGCAGCAACTCTCGTTTGTGAAGACCCTGAACACAGAAAAGTCCAAGTGAGTGGATGCTGTCAGCGGCAGCGGGGAGCAGTGTGACCTGCAGGCTCTGGCTACAGGCCGGCTTTACGTACCAGAGTGGTGGGCTCCCAGGACGTCGCTGCCGATTTGTGGACGGGGCCGAGCAGCTCCGTGCAGAGCTCTTTGAGGCGGTACTCTGATCCTGAGGTAAAAACATAGTGTCAACGTTTCAGCGTGTACTAAACTACGACTGTAGAATACAACACCGCATCTGCTCGGTCACAACCTGTACGATGGTTTAGTACCTTCGTTGACAAGGAAGCGAGCGTAGATCAGCAGCCAGTAACGATACTCCTGCGCTGACTGCAGGGTCAGAGCAGACGCCAGCTGATTCTCCAGGAAGGCCAAGGTCATGCTCTGCTGCAGGTGGTGAGGGGTGGACGAGAGCCGGGACGCCAGCCGACCCGCACTGCAGGGGGCCACAGGGCTCTCATTTAATTCTAGCACACATCAAAGAGGCACTAATAAGAAGGGAAGAGTAAACACAGGTCGTACTTGAGGTTGCGTCCCTGCACGACTGCCAGGGGCCCGGAGGACACAGGTGCATCCTGGGTAGGTAGGCAGCTCCTGAAGTCAGCACACTGGACCAGAGAGTCACCTTTATCTGCAATCAGAGTCCTGAGAGAGCAGGCGGGGTCTTAATGGACGTAACCACTGCAGTATTACACTATAACCACAGTACAGTTACATACACAACCAACCAGACCCATTTTATGGTTTTATGGTTTCTGCACTTATTAGGTGGCTTAAGTGAGAGGATGTGATTTCTCACCATGTCTCCAGGGAGGAGCTGAAGCAGAAGGACTTCCCATTGGACAGTCCAATGACTGGGAGACCCTGCTGAGTCAGCAGAGACCGAGACACTGTGGTGTCAGCACCTGCAAACAAACATGACATGATTGACACACTCTGATAAGACCCACAGTACATCAGTGCTTAAACCACCTTCAAGGAAGACATATTATAATTATGGATTGCTTTAAGTAAAAAAAAAAAACAAATGCATAAAAAGATCTTAGTAAACACTTGTCTCCCTTGTTGGGGACCAGCCTCAGTGTTGGAGTTTATCCATTTAACATAATTAAAATAAAATTTAAGTTGAATAAATAATTTAACTTTAACTGTACAGAGCTACAATGCTTCCACCCGGTCTAAGAAACTGAAGGACATGCAGGTGGAGCCCCCCTGATCTCATGGATCATGGACCGCCTCACCAACCGCCCCCAGTACGTCCGCCTGCAGAACCGTGTCTGACACCGTGCTCTGCAGCACAGGAGCTCCACAGGGGACAGTCCTGTCTCCTTCCTCTTCACCCTCTACACCTCAGACTTCAGGTACAACCCAGAGTCCTGTTCTCCAGAACTTCTCTGATGACTCTGCTACTGTAGGACGTATCCAGGGTGATGTCACAGAGTACCAGGAAGTGATGAACTGAGTCTGTGGGTCCAGTGTTTTAGACTGTGGTCTGTGGGGCAGCAACATGAATGTAGCAGACAGGAACAGACTGGACAAAATGATCAGGAGGGCTGGTTCTGTTCTGGGGTGGAGCTGGACCCCCCACATGTTGTAGCTCATAGGAGGACGCTGGTCAAACTCCTCTCTATAGACAACACCTCCACCCCTACACAGTGTGTGTCTGGACAGAGGATCACCTTAAGCCACAGCTGATCAGTAATAGGTTCTCCACAGAACGCCACCGGGGAACTTCCTACCGGTGCCATCAGCCTGTACAACTCCTCCTCTGTCTGTGAGGGTCGATCTGATGTATAATAAATCTTTAGCTAGTAATTAAATGTGAGTGTGTAGATGTGTTAGCATTTTTATTTTAATCTCCCTACCTTCTTGTGTGTTCCTACAACTGTGACAGCCATCAAAGTGTGCAAAATAATTTCCCCCTGGGATTAATAATGGTTTTTGAACGTTTTTAAGATCTTGAATCTTATAGGTCCTAGTCTAGACGTAGTTTATTGTTTTACTTTCATGGCAACGCATCTTAATACATACTGTCATTGATTAACTCATCATGTGTTCATGGTTTCTTGATGATGTCATTACTCCAGCTTCTACTTATCACACAAACACGTGATCCACCCCTAGAAGGGCACGTCCCTTATGTAGATATTTGTGTTGTAATCACATTTTTCTGTCTCTCACCAGTTAAAATAGTCATCAGAGACTCGTTCTTCACCAGAGCCTTCTGCTTCTGAACGTCCCTGCACACAGGAAACAACAATGTCAAGAGCCTGACTTGAATCCTTTTAGATAAGCTTCATGTTAAAACAACAACAAAGCCACATTAGCTGATTCCCAGCTAACACTGACCAAATGGACAGCGTCGCTCCTGATGTCAGAACCATGACGAAGTGGGCCGAGCAGTGCAGAGCCGACACCGGCGTGGCTAGCTGGATGGCAGGAAGGAGCCGGCGGCCACAGGAGGAAAACACAGACAGCGTCCTGTCCTCACAGGCTACGGCCAGGACGTCACTAAGAAGCCACAGTGAGAACTCATCAGTGGGAGCTTTGCATGAAGACATTAAACACTGAGTGGCACCTTGTACCTGCTCCCTGCAGCTGTGACCACGGAGCTGGGAAGCAGAGTGTTCCAGTCTCGTCCGTCTCTGGAGCATCGCACTTGACTGAGCTTGGAACCTGCAGCCATGGACACTTCGTTCTCCACCTCCAGGAACACGGTCGGTTCCATGCTCACCTGCAGACACACGTCATGGGTGTATAACTAGCCTGTCTCCACGTCCAGTAGGAGACGGCATCGCATGGACAGTGTGGTACCTGCAGACTGAAAGCCTTCTGCGTGCTGGGTGTTGGTAGTTTGAGAACAGCTACATGAGCTGGAGCAGCCGCCACCCTGCTGGGCTCACGTTCTGCTGGAGGAGCCATCTGCCGAGACCACGAAAGACAATTCAGTTCAATTCAATTCAATTTCAATTTCTGCTCCGAGTCCCATTTTTTCATATCGTTACCTGAGGAAATGGCTGAGCGATGGGAGCGGCCATCTTGTCCTTCCTGGGTCGGCCTTTCTTCCTCTTCTCCACTACCTCTGCTCCATCTATCAGCAGCTCAGCTTTCCTCTTGTTTAATGACAGGTTTTTGTTGATGGCGGCCATCTTGTCCTCGCTGTCACTGCTGGTCTCTTCTTTGGTTTTAAGGTCTTTTATTGCAAACACGCCGTCTTTTTGCCTGCTGTATGAACACAGAATGTTCTTCAGGATATGCTGCTCTCTGCTAGTTCGACTTCTACTGTGTGAATCACCTGTCTAACGGTGCGAGCCCAGCTGTGGAGGAGATAGCAGATGTGACTCCCGGTGTGGCCTTTGACCTTTCTGTGAACCTGGAGTCCAAAGCTTTCATGGGTTCAATCTTGGAGGCAGAAGTGAGCAGCAAACTGGACTTCACACTGGAACAATGAGAAACCAGAGAGATGGCAGTGGAACATGAAGATCAAGCGTTGCATGAAAAAGAGATGGGGAGCTCAGACGATGTCAGCAAACAGGCACAACTAGACCACCTACCCTTCCTTGTTTTCCTCTAGGCCTTTGGTGGCTCCACCACTGGGTGGAGGCAAGGTAAGCATGTCGTGGTTAGGCCTAATCACCATAGAAGCAGCCTGTACTGGACTAGAGTCGGAGCTCAGCTGAGGGGTGAGCTGGCTGGTTACAGAGGAGCCCGAGGGCAAGATGGGAGCACTGTTGAACAGCGCTGGTGAGAAATCCCTGTAAGGTAAGAAGCACCGTGATGTACAAGTCATCCATGCTGGCATAAATGAGAACTGCTTTCATTCTACCCTGTGTCCAGCTGAGCGATACACAACGGCGTGATTCTTCTTCTGCCATCTGCAGTTCTTGTCTCCACCTGTTTCTTCAGAAGGTTCTGCATCAAATGAAATAATATATACAAAATTCAAGCTCCAATATCTTTCCAACAACCTTCTGTATAAAATCACACAGTGCTTTTCTGCTTTCAGGTATATGTTTGGTTGGTGCCTATAGAGGAATTTCAGTTTCACACCTTCCTGATGTCCTCCAGAGATTCTCCGTTCATCACACTGTGCAGTTTGGGAGCTGAGGACTCAGACCCAGCACCGCCTGGTGCCGTGTTGGCCTGGGCCGAGATCTGTCGCTCCTGCTGGTATTTGAGCATCTCCGGGTTCTCAATGATGGTGGTGGAGAGTTGGGCTTCGGTGCTGGTTATAGCCAAACTCTTGCCATAAATGTTCTGGTGGATGATGTTCTGAGAAAAAACAGGAAGAAGTCTGACTTTGGTTTTTGGAGGGTTGTTGACAGAATGAACAGTACGTAGACAACGCATGCAGTCATAGAAGCAGTAGTGCTTGCAGTCTGATGTGACAACTTGTCCTCGACCTGTCTCTCACCTTCTCCTCCTCGTTCAGTGGGTCTCCCAGTTCATCCAGAGAAAAGTCCAGATAGGCCACAGTGCCATCCATTGAGCACACCAACATCCCCAGACCCGTCAGTGTCCTGAAAGAGAGACGTTAAACTCGAGTGCAGGTTGTGGTCATGTCACACAACAACAGTGAACATCAGCTGAGGTTTCATTTAAGAAACGATATTTTCAAAGTAAAACAAGTCTGTCTTTGGCTTAGGTAGTGTAGAGGTTGGCAGAGACAGACCTTCATGTACATGTGATAGATCAAAGTGGTTTTAACTCACCAGGAAATGTCCATAATGGACTTATCGAACAGGTCGTGGATCACCACCAGAGGGCGCTTTAGTGATGTTAGCTTGAGAAGAGCAAATACTTTAACATTAACACAGACAGTTTGAAGTTGCATTATGTTTAGAGCCGCTACAACTGTTGTTAATTCATGGATAAGATACTATGTGACAAAATAAACAGAACCAACCCAGACAGACAAAGATCTGTCTTTGCTGCCAACGGCACAGCAGCAGTACGGACAGCTGGGCTTCGGAGAGCTGCCATTCTTCTGCTTCTTCTTAAAGATCTTTGGGTTAAATTTCTGCGATAGAAGCCATAGCTATAGATGAGCAGATACTAGATGAAAAGCATTTGTTAAGTCTAAACTAATAGTTAAAAGCTCCTCACCACGACAGTGACGGCTTTACGGTGACCCACAAAGTCCATGTTCGTCTTCCAGCCGTCTCTCTCCACGATCTGAGCTGTGGGCCCGGAGTTGTTCATGGCGTGAGCCGACACCAGATACTGACCATCTGGAGACCAGGACAGACGCAGGACGTGGGTTGTCCCACCGCACTGAGGCACACAGAGGGAAAGAAGAACAACTTTCAAAAGCCCAGGGTTGAAACACTGACTGTGGCAAAAGTGACGAGAGAATATATAGACACTGGCACTGACAAATACTTTTCCCTGTACCTCACTAAAGGGTTTGGTGATGTTGGCCTCCATCTGCCAGTCCACAGTCCTCCACACTTTAAGGCTGTGGTCGTCAGCCTGGGAGGCGATGTATTTCCCCACCGGATCCCAGGTCAGACCTTTAACCAGCCCAGTGTGTCCTCGCAGACATGTCACCATCTCTGGAAGGATGCAAAGACCAGGGATCACAAGACGAAAAGTAAACATATTTCACATATAACACTTGTCAGAGGTGAGTATATGTATATATCAGAATATATGATTATATTTACGGTGCATATCCCGTAATTAAGGGCCAGTTCATAAGCAGGTCCTACCATACTTTACTAATCTGTTTATTACTGTTTAGCTGCGTCTCCCACCTGGAAATTTGCGTGCGTTCCAGATAACAATGGTGTTGTCGACACTGCAGGTGGCCAACCATATGTCATGAGGTGACCACGCCACATCCATCACATCTGCAAGACATCAAATCAAATTAAAGTGCATCTACGGTGTTTGGAGTTTGCACTGATGCACAGGTGTAAGTTAATGATAGAATACAAGCGTTCACTTGTCCCTGGAAGACAGTCCAGATAAAACTAAGTGCAGAATTAGGAAATTAAGACTTGTATTGTTCTCACCTCCAGTGTGGTTTCTCAGAATAGTGACACACCGCCACTGTTCCACGTTGGCCAGTTTACTGCTTGACCCAAACACGGTGCTGGGGCCGATAAATCTACAGAAGACACACACAGACACAGACACAGACACAGACACAGACACAGACACACAGACACACAGACACACAGACACACAGACACACAGACATACACAGTCAGAGTCAACCAGCACAACTCTTAAAACATTTAAAAACAGTCTGTCTGTGGCACATACGCAGCTCTCTTCCACACCATGACCAGTTTATCGTCTCCTCCTGAAGCCAGGTACAGCCCGTTGTTAGACCAGCGCACACAGTTCACACATGCTGCAGAGACAAACACACACATCAGATGCAAACAGAAAATAGGACTTTCCTGAGAAGGCCATGTGAAACAGACATCATTAACAACACCTGGCATGGAACTCATGGAGGAAAAGAATTCTAAGGTCCGTCATTAACAAAAAGATAACCATGAATATTAAACAGTAGAAAGTTCAGCCCTGGCTAATCGCTAAATGTGCGCGCACACACACACAGTGAGCTGGAAATGTTCATTATTTTGATGGTGGCTCTAAAATGTATGCTGGTTCAATACTGTGATACAGAATAATCAGACTTTGTTTTGAAAGATCGTGCATCCACCAAGTTAGATTTTCAGATGGAGCAGCAGAGGTGGTAGGTTTCAGTTTCTTCCTAAAGCATCTACAAATGAACACTGGTAGATGAGCCTAAAGAACTGTTCGTGAAGATGACATTTGAGGAGCAATATCTCACCCAGGTGATTGTCCATCTGGCAAAGCATTTTGGGAATATTTTCATTCTTCTCATCTTCCTCTCTAAGAACCGGTGCCATGTTCCAGATCATCACCTTCCCAGAATCCTCCCCTAAATCCCAAAAAAGCATACACAACCCATTCACTCCTGACGTTGCGAAAAACAGATTAGGGCTATGATAGTTAAGGCAAGAGGGTGAAATTTATTACAGCATAAATCAGATTAAAGATTGATTCAATCAATAATCTAATGAAACAACAAGGATCCAAATGAGAAATGTCCAAAGTTGCACTGAAGTGAGGAAGAATGTTAAAAGCTTTTTTACATGGTACGATCACTTACCTTGGCCGCCAGTGGCAAATTTCGTCCCATCAGGGTGGATGTCAACTGAGAAAATGGCTTTGCCTATGAAACACAACAATAATGATAAATTATTAAATTAATAATGACATTATTTAGATCAACACTGACCAACACCGTAACCTTTGTCCTATGGCTACTGTGGTTTTCCTTAATGTTCAAACTAGGCGTAAATTTAGCCTATCATTTGTATAGTTAAAATATTGACAGTAAGTCAACCAGCAAACAACTCCTTAGGATGGCCTTTGCTTAAACTCGGATATATTGTCCTTCAGTTCTGTCTTCATGAAATTAACATAAATTTTACAATAGGAAAAACGTCATGTAACTTTGACCAATAATATCTTCACACTTCAATAAGCATGAATAAAAGCTCCATGAGGGTTTAGAGTTGACACCTCCGCTACTGAATTGACCAAATAAAACTGCTCAGATAGTTGTTTGTTTCTGGCTTTTACTTTTTGTTGTAACTTTAAAATTGCAGCAAGTATCTCAGTACGACTAAAAGTAAATCAACTGAGCTGCAGCTACTGTAATAACTGTAACCGATAACTTTACTTAGTGACAGCTTGGAGGTGGAGACATTTCAGCTACATGTCAAGCTTCTTCACTAAGATTAATTGCGATTATTTAGGAAAAATGTCTCAAAAGACGAGGAGAGCTATAAAACAAGAAGTCAGTAAGAGACGGAAAGTTCGACTGGGGTGAGGTGGCAGATAACTAGGCTACTAAGGCATCTAAGCTAGTTGGGGGGGTTAACTAGCTAGCTAACTAGCAAACATTAATATCGTGACACTGAAACAGGGAGAAGTGACTTTGTTGCAAGCAGAGCCTCCGGTTGCTGAGTTCACTTTGGCTTCTAGGTGACCAATAAGTGACAGACAAGCCAAGCCCGTGTCGTCCAGCAGCCCCGTCGCGCCTCCTCATCAATCCACCCCACTCCGACAACAAAAGCCGAACTTGGTCCAACAGATTCCTGCGCAAGCTTACCGTTGTGGCTCACCCAACTCGGCTTCAGCAGCTTCATTTTAGTCCAGTTTAAAACAAATGTCCACGACAAAAATCCACCCGCTGATTCGTTCAGCGAGGCAACTAAGGCCAGGCACAGTTCCTTTGTCTCAAACTCTGGCCAGGACTTCGTTATTTCTGCGATTCAACTCCATCTCTGCAGCAGCATCCCGTCGTCTCCGAGCAGCGCTACAGACCCGGACGACTAGCGAGGCGACACCAGGAAGCACAGGAAGTGTTTCTGCTACGTTTGACCGCGGACAGGAAACCAACGCACAGAGCGTCACAATAAATCTCACTGTGGTTGATTATTTCTAGTTATATAGAATATAGCAGTGTGTAGTGTCGTGTTATACATTTATTATCTTTTTCCAGTTTTGTTTTGTAAAATGATTCAAACTCAGAAACAACAACCCACAAATTAGCCTTGTACTGTATTAACATTTGAATCAAAAACCTTGTTTTGAAAAGTGCCAATAAGAAAACTTAATTTGAAAGAAAAATGTCTATTTCTCCACACTCCGGTAAAGCAATCACTTAAATCAGAAGAAACCAGCGCACAGCTTACATTAAGTAGAACTGAAGCGAGAATAGTAAAAGTAATAAAGATCACGTGCAAAATCTGGCGAGAATCACGGACGTCCTGCGACGCAGAAACGTCTTTATGCCTTTCAATTAACACAGATCGACCCAAACTTAAGGAACATCTGAAAGAAAAAACAAGGAGGAAGTTTATCTTGCAGTTGTTTTGTTAATTTATATTCATGCTAATCTATAGTTTTAGTCCAGTCCAGTAGGTGGCGGTAAATACATTATAAACGTAATTCAAGAATCAAGATTCAAGACCAAAAAAGTTAAAAAAAAAGAACTAATTATTTTGCACACTTTGATCGCTGTCACAGATGGAGGAACACACAAGAAGGAGGGGAGATTAAAAATGCACATCACACACTCACATCTAATTACTAGCTAAAGTTTTATTATACATGTTATTTCATGGATGAAGATCAACCCTCACAGAGAGAGGAGGGGTTGAGGAGACAGGCTGATGGCACCGGTAGGAAGGATCTCCGGTGGCGTTCTGTGGAGAACCTGATACTCATCAGCCTCACTACACTCACCCAGTTTGTGAGTGTAGGAAAAGGGAAGAAAGGAGGAGGATGTGACCATATATGGATCCTGTGACGGTAGATAACAAAATATATACTCTTTAAATGTTGTGCCTCCATGTAAACTCGTTTTTAGTTTATCAGTCTAAGCTTCAGACATCATATTATAGATGTGATGAACCAGTAAATAATTACAGTAGTGTACGTTACTGGACCTTCTTTAAATAAGTTGACACAGTGACGTCATCTGTGAAACGTAAAACTCACCAGACAAATCCAGGAGCCACTGCTTTAATATAAAGAAATTAAAGACATGTCAGTTACTTAAATGACTTGTACATCACGTATTTAGCTAAATTCACTGTCCTGATCATTACATTCTTTTCTAGAATTTTGATTCCATTGCGGTAAAAAAAATCCCGATGTTATATAAAGTATGGTTGTATTACAACTAACACAAAACATCAGTTTCATAGCTTCACTTGAATTCATAGCAAACACGTATAAAGATATAAAATTGTATAAATCAAGAGCAAAAGAAGCATTTTCCAAAGTGATTACAAAGTGATTTCTCAGTGGACTTTACCATCAGCAACAGTTCTATACTGACACAGGAAAGAGGACAGAACCCAGAGAACAGACAGATGCGTTTTCACTAAGCTTTGGTGTTTTTTCGTTCTTACATTTTGCTGTGAACATTAAAACTGTCGAACTGCGGAGGACGTGTTAAACCTCTACAGAACAGCAGTGTGCAGAGCATCAGTGGCTGCAGGTAGCAGCGTTCACTCTCATTACTGGAGCGGTTACACACCGGTACTCAAAGCAAACCAATACAGCGAGCTGCCTGTAATCCTACCTTTACAGGGTTATAATCTCAATGTCTTGGTCCATCATTCATTTTAAATAGCCCAAAACATCATAGCGGCCTCAATATCATTTAGTCTGATTTCAGCTCATTAATAAACATGAAGGAAATATGGCCTGGTGACACTAGAAGTAATGGCAGAGCTGCTGTATTGGATTGAACGGTATGGAGGTGTACCTAATAAAGTGGCCACTAAACAGAGGGGCCGTTTTCTTCGGAGTTCTTTGTTTGTGATCAGTACAGACACAACAGAATCTACGAGTTCATCACAGCAAAATGGGCAAAAGTTCCAAGGGTCTGAGTAAGTAAACGCCCCCATGATGTGACGGATCCCTGGTTATTACAGCAGCACCACAGACTGCAGCGTCCACAGCAGTCATCAAGGTAAATCCACATGTCTGTCAGACATCAAGTCATCATAAAACAGGATTTAGTTCAGTCTGTGAGACAAGAAATAAACAATAATGTTTCAATCAACTTCTTAGTTTAACCTTGATAAAGATTTTCAGTTTTTAATGTGAGCTTTTTTTGGTATGTGGAGAAGAGTGGGAGGAGGGGGAGAACTCATGGACCAGATGTTCCTCTAAAAGTAGCTTCGATCTGCTCCAGGGTCTTGCCCTTCGTTTCTGGGAGGAAGATCATGGTGAAGACGATGCTGAGGGTGCACATCGAGGCGAAGAGCCAGAAAGTCCCTGCGCTGGTTAGAGCCCCCTGGAAAAGGCAGCGGTTCAACACAGCAGACACACCAAAGGACAGCTGTTCATTGTGGATGCTTCACCACCACACCTGTCACATGAACAAATGAGTGTTCTGAACACAGTGGCTGAACGAGTGCGGCCTCACCATCATATCTTGGAAGGTTTTGGTGACGACGAACGCCATGCCCCAGTTGGTCAGAACGCAGACGGCGCTGGCGAAGCCCCTCACTTTGACAGGGAAAATCTCTGACATCACCAGCCACGGGATGGGACCCCAGCCCAGAGCGAAGCCTGAACACAGGGGGGAGGTCATGGAGCAGCGTTGGTCCCATCTGACAGCAGGCAGGAGCCGGACCTCACCTGCGATGAACACGGCCATGCTGGTGAGGGCCAGCCAGGCCAGCTCTCCTCCGGCTGTGCTCCGCGGCTCCAGCATCACGCTCAGCACGCGGCCGCTTTGCATTTCGGTGATCAGGTAGAAGTAAACCCCAAATGCTGTGGTGCTCAGCGCCATGGCAACGCCTTGATGATTGACACAGAAAAGCATCCGTCACCCTAACTGAACAGACTGCACTCAATAATAATCTAGAATTAAATATCTATTTTGTTGCAAATACCGGAGATGATGAGAAGGACTTTCCTTCCAGCTTTGTCCATGATAACTGCTGCTACTGCTGTAAAGACCACCTGAATCACACCCACAATCACTGAAGCCAGGTCGCTCCCCTAAAACATAAGAACATTTACATCCTTTGAATAAAATCAATATCTATGTCTTAATGGTTTTGGTTATTAGTTCAGGAGTAACCAACGCCTCACCTTAAAGTGTGCTTCCTCAAATATGGTCTCAGCGTAGAACATGATGGCATTGATCCCGGACATCTGCTGAAAGAGCATCAACGTGATCCCGATCAGCAGAGGCTTGTAGACGCCGGGATCCTTCAGGTCCGACATCTGGAAACTGGAACCCTGAGGGAAGACGGGATCGGTGGAGCAGGTGAGGTGCCGGTCCAGGCTGCAGGACCCGCCTCGGTTCTGATGTGCAGCATTTCTCACCTGCTGGTCGCAGGCGTTCTCGATTTGCCTGCACTCCCATTCAACGGGGGCGTCCGGGCCCCGCAGGAACTGCAGAGCCTCCTTGGCTTCCTGCCTCCGGCCCTTGGACAGGAGGAACCGCGGCGTCTCCGGCATGAAGCACATACACACCAGGAGCAGCGTGGGCGAGATGGAGCAGCAGATGGCCAGCCAGCGCCAGTCCAGGAAGAGGCCTGCAGCACACGCACGTTCATCACACACATCATACACAACCGCTGGACAGGAACTGGGCTCGTCTGGAGCGGCGTCCAGAGCGTCCAAACAGGACAGGACAACCAGCGCCACGGGACACAATGCTTCTATTGGGAGAACGTGACCAGCATCAACTTAACCAGATTAGCAGGAAGCGGTGAGGCTGCTGCGTCCTCGTCACATGACGGGCAGGTTGTGTCAACTCATCACAAAGCTTAAACCAGAGCTTCAAAACAGCGTCACAAGGTGTCATAAGCAGGAAGACACATTTAGATAAGGAGGCAGACTTTATATGGCTACGGTCATAGGTAAGTTACATTCATGGGCACGATACAGCTTGTAAACCTAGTGAGTGAGAAAGTTCACGTTCACTTTAATTCCTTTTATGTCACCAGGGTTTCCCCTTTTTTGAGCCCCAGTCTGTTTGGACTGTACTGTTCGTACCTCCCAGATACGCCCCCATGATGCCGATGACCACCATCAGCTGCACGCAGGAGCCCAGAGTGCCCCGGACCCGCTCGTGTGCCATCTCAGAGATGTAGAGCTGTGAGGCGAGGCAGACGGAGAGCAGGGGGGTGGATTTAAGGCCCAATAAGGACAGGCAGAGCAAAACAAGAGGCAGAAACCCACTACAACACAGTGCACAGTGCACAGTGAGTGATGAAGGATCCTGGGCCCCTCAGGAGCTTCTTACCGGGACGACCAGGGACGTGACGCCGCTGGCGAGGCCGGTGAGCGCCCTGCCCACGTAGAGCATCCACCTGTTCTGAGCGGCGATGATGACGGTGAAGCCGAAGACGAAGGGCAGCGAGCAGAACATGAGGCTGAGCTTCCTGCCGATCCTGTCCACCATCCATCCCCCCAGCAGGCCGCCCACCGCCGCTCCCACCGTCACTACGGACTGATGCAGCGCAAACACATCTTTGAGCATCACGGTGTCGCCTCGATGTTCAAAGGTACAATGATCATACCCCAAACCAGGAGCCCTGGACCGGGTCCAGCCGCAGACGCGGGTCAGCGCTCACAGAGAGCTCTGGGATGGCCGGAGAGCTGTAGCCCAGCACGAAGCCGAAGCTCATGGGACCCAGAACCGATGCCACCGTGGCCAGGTACAACTTCTTGTTCCTGACTTTGCTGGGATTGAAAGAGGAACAAAATACAGGATGTAATGGTTGTAACGGCAAACCTGCAGCACAGCAACGTGCAAAGAGCAGCGTCACCAGGCTGCCACAGATGACGTCATCTTCTTCCTGCTCCAACAGGAGGCGCTGGCCTTTCACACGCTGACGCACTGGTCAGTAACTTCTGTTACAGACCTTTGGCTCCATAACACTAAATGTAGGACAAACCCCTGAACGCAGCAGAGCTGCTGGATGCTCCGCGGCTCAGCCGAGTCCTCACCTCAGGTACGCGTCCTGCTCCGACAGAAGCCCCGTCAGCGCGTTGTCCGCGTCCGCGTCCGCGTCCGCGTCCGCGTCCAGCAGGCGGCTCCTCTCGCTCTGGATGTCCATGCTCCCTCCCGTCTGCCTCTTACATCAATCACGAGTCGAGTAAAGTTCAAGCAAAGGGGAAAACAAGAGCGCCTGTGGTTCCACGCCGCAGAAGTGGAGCCGCGGGAAAAAAGAATAAGCGACGGCGCAGGAGGCCGTGAGGCTCCAGAGGCTCCAGAGGTTCCAGAGGTTCCAGAGGTTCCACCGGTGGAACCGTAGCGTCGCTGCGTCTTCTCCGACCCGGCGGTTCCCTTTGCCTTGTCAACAATTCAGTCAGCTGATCTCAGTGTGCCTGCCCTGTGGTTTCCTGCTCTGTGGTTTTCAAAATAAAAGTCTGTTGGCGGTACAGCACGTGGTATGTGACATCCAAAGCGTTTTTTACCCGTATTTGTGTTTTTAATTAATCCTTAGCTTGGTTGTCTTTGTCTTAACACAAAGCTTCTCAACACCCAAAATCAACAAGTAAACAGTTCGAACGGCCCTGGAAGCGGTAGGAGGGGAGTTCTCTTAATGCTGTAAACTCTTTGTTTACATGTTCGTTTCCATGGTGACGGACAGTAGAGACACAGCGAGCAGATTTGCTAGACTAATGCTAACAAAACAGCTGTTTCAACAACATAATGGACGCTCGTGAAGAGACGGTAACAATTACTAATGAACATTAGCGCGTAACTACTGAACTAGAAATTAACAGTCAACTAGCTAGCTCACCAAACGTAACAATAGTTACATTAAAGTTGTTTATGCACATATATATTCTCTTATTTTACTTTATTTTATTGTTTTGGGCCCCATTATTTGGGGTGTGGTCCAAATGGGACCAGTACCAAAAGTTGGTGCTCCAGAGCCCAAAAGGTTTTTTTGTTGATGTCTGATTAATGATTGTTGATTCCACGTTTTCTGGAATTTAGGTTTGAAATTAGGCGATTGTTTGTTTTTTTGTCAGGATGTTAACACGTGTTGGTCAATCTGAGCTACACAGTTGTTTTCAGTTCGGTTTTTCGTTCGCGTTGTCCTCCACAGGCAGAGGAGCCAAGTCTATTTCCCACTGCTGTGTCGGAGGAGCAGCTGGAAGAGGCCAAAACAGAAAGCACCTCGAAGCCTCTTTATGTCTCCAGTCAAGTTTTCCCGGCACCCGGAGAGAAACGGATGCTGCAGGGGAGCCTCATCATTCAGAAGAGAGCCTCAGAGCAGTGAGGATCATGGACAGTTTAAAATAAATACAATACAGAAATCTTTTTTTACAGGGTAAAATAAGGTCCATGGTGTGTTTATTTGCAGTTACATGAATGGAAAAGAGGCCATGGAAAAGTGTCAGTATGAGAAAGCTGTGATCTGCTTCTCTAAAGGCATCAACCTGCAGCCAGAACAGGTGCTGCTCTAACTACACAGTCATCTCTGTCAAAATGAACAAACAGTGGCTGGAATTTACACATACTGTAATGTATGTATATACAGTATATATGGACAATTCTAAATGACTGTTAATAACCCTGTTAAAATCATAGTGCTTAAACACCACTTCAACACTGGGACCCATCTTTGTTTACTCAGGGAGACGCTCAATGACTTGAGTTGTGTGTTTTTTCCAGACTCAGCTGTACGTGAGCCGCGCCGAGGCCTATCTGCAGCTATGCGACTTTCAGTCAGCAGCAGCATGCTTTAAACAGGCCTGCGTCCGACAGCCCCGATCCTTCAGTGACCGCTTGGCCTTTGTTTACTATCTCCAGGTAAGAGTCTGTCAGAGCAGGAAAGAAGGAGATCAGGTGACTGAAGTCCACACCCACACATTTGTGTGACGAAGCCAGGAATCGAGTGTCCACCAGCTCTAGCTTCCGATGACGAGAGAGTAATTCTCTGGTTTTTGGCTTTCCAGGGCCAGTGTTTGTTTGATCGAGGTCTTTTCCTGGATGCATTGGAATCCTTCACTAAAGCTGCACAGGTCAAACCGGGCTGCAGGACCTCTGCAGTCAGAAGGTCAGGAGCCAGTTACACGGCAAAAGGGTTTTTGTGGTTCTCCCTCTGGATTACAGTAGGTAACTTACCTGAGCTCTGATCATCCCTGCTCCAGCCTGGCCTGTCTGACAGCTGCAGGGCATCTCACTGACTGTCTGCAAGTGCTGAATGACTGGATAGCATCGGATGAACCCACCTCTGACCTCTATGTCCTCAGAGCCAGACTCCACAAGCAGATGAACCAGGTCACCGCAGTATATTAGAAAAAGCAGCAGCACGTGCACTTCATATGTGAGGCATCTGAAAGGGAGTGGAGCAAGAATGTCAAAGGCAGCAGAAGGAAGTATTCACTTACTGGCAAGCAGAACTACAGGGAAGTGTGTAAAAATAAAATCAAGGAAGCCTTTTCTTAAACTAACAGGCGGAAAGGAAATAAAGTACTTCCAAATATTTAGGCTTAAACATTAGTTGGTAGAGATGAGGTAAATGTAAAATGTCCCGCTCACACACTAACCTAACACCACATGTGCTCTTTTCTCCAGAACTCCCAGTGCTATCGCGATGTGCAGTCGGCGTTATTGTTGAAGCCCAGCTGCCCAGAAGCAGAGGCGCTGCTGCTGCAGCTGCGTGAAGCGGGTGAAGGAGCCAGACGAGCGGCCGTGGGCAGAGCTTTGACTGGTCACCTGTCTGAGGCGCTCAGCTTGATCAACCTGGCTCTGGGGAACTGCCCAGAGGACGGCCGCCTCTATCTGTGCAGGTGCGTCTGCACATATATGATGACATGAAACGCCCGTAGAGTTGGCGTTCACGTTGTGATGAAAGCAGAGGATTTGTATTTGGTATCAAACTGGTGCTGTCTGTTCTGCCCATCAGAGCGATCCTGTACCGACGTCTACAAGACTTCTCAGCAGCCATTGAAGATCTGCTCCAGGCTGCGGAGCTGAGCGAGGCCGAGGAGGCCGTCAGACGCCAGGCAGAGGCTCCGGACGGAGGCGCCCAGCGTGGCTGGCTGCAGAAGGAAGCAGAGCTGCAGCTGGTTCTCACCTACAACGACCTGGCCGTGCAGTGCTTCGGCAGAGGCCTCTACGCTGAGGCCACAGTGCTGCTGAACAAGGCCGTGCAGGGGGAGAAGGGCCTGGCTGGCCTGTACCTGAACCGAGGGGGTGAGGCAGTGTATGCGTCCACACAAACACACTCACAGTTTGTATGAGTATGAGAGGAACAAACCAAATGACAGATCCTGTACATGGATTCTTTGCTGCTTGTCCTGTCTGTAAATAGAAAAGACTTTAGTCGTTACTTGTTGTTGGAATGTGTTCAAAAGCTGCTGATCCACGTGGTGCGAGTTAAATATGTGAGACAGACAGGTGAACCTGATCAACCTGATCATCAGCCTGTCAGCTGATTCACTTTAAGCATTTGTTTCACAATAGAAGGTGTGTGGTTGAATGAGCTGCATTCATTTGGTGTGACACCAAATAATCAGCTGTTCTGAACGTTCATTCACGGCGCATGAATTGTGTGTCAGATTGTTTCTTCAGGCAGAGGGAGTGGTCCTTCGCTCTGGCTGACTACCAGCAGGCGGAGGAGATGCTGCCTGGTGAACCCGCTGTCCGACTCCGCCTCGGCGTCGTCCACCACACGCTGGGCTCATTATATTTTGAGGAAGGGTCAGAACCACACAGAAACACAAACAGACGTCCACTCAGGCCGCGTTCACTTTGAATATGAAGTTGGAAACACGACAGATGTAACATCCAGATGGATCACATTCAAGCAGCCTGTTTCCAGATGTGGAGGTCCGACGCACACTGTTTGTGTGTTTGTGTGACTGCAGGCGTTTCCATGATGCAGCTGTCATGTTTTCTGCGGCCGTCCGTCAAAACCCCACCGCCAGTCGCTACTATGAGAACAGATCGAAGGCCTTTCGAAAGGTCCTGAACTGGGAGAGAGCCCAACAGGACTTGATCTGCACACTGATCCTGGACCCCACCAACGAGGAGGTGAGAGAAACTGTAGCAGGAGCACAGTGTAAAAGCAGGATTGACGCTGACTTCATTAACATTTACACAGATTGTGTGTGTGTGTGTGTGTGTGTGTGTGTGTGTGTGTGTGTGTGTGTGTGTGTGTGTGTGTGTGTGTGTGCGCGTGCGTTCATGTGCCTGTGTGCGTGCGTGCGTTCGTGCGTGTGTGTGTGTGCATTCATGTGTGTGCGTGTGTGTGTGTGTGTGTGTGTGTGTGTGTGTGTGTGTGTGTGTGTGTGCGTGCGTGCGTTCGTGCGTGTGTGTGTGTGCATTCATGTGTGTGCGTGTGTGTGTGTGTGTGCGTGCGTGCGTTCGTGCGTGTGTGTGTGTGCATTCATGTGTGTGCGCGTGTGTGTGTGTGTGTGTGTGTGCGCGTGCGTTCATGTGCCTGTGTGCGTGCGTGCGTTCGTGCGTGTGTGTGTGTGCATTCATGTGTGTGTGTGTGTGTGTGTGTGTGTGTGTGTGTGTGCGTGCGTTCGTGCGTGTGTGTGTGTGTGTGCATTCATGTGTGTGCGTGTGTGTGTGTGTGTGTGTGTGCGTGCGTGCGTTCGTGCGTGTGTGTGCGTGCGTGCATTCATGTGTGTGCGCGCGCGTGTGTGTGTGTGTGTGTGCGTGCGTGCGTGCGTGCGTTCGTTCGTGCGTGTGTGTGTGTGTGCATTCATGTGCGTGCGCGTGTGTGTGTGTGTGTGTGTGTGTGTGTGTGCGTGCGTGCCTGCGTGCGTGCGTTCGTTCGTGCGTGTGTGTGTGTGTGCATTCATGTGCGTGCCTGTGTGTGTAGCTGCCTCCTATGATTATGAGTCTGTTTCCTGGCAGCAGTGTGTCTGATGTCTTGTCCAGTCCTGCAGCACAAACAGTCAGAGTTGAGCTGATGGAAGCCGTCCGAGCCTTCAGTTCTGGCTCTGATCAGCAGAGGTCAGCAGGACAGCACATTACTGACTGCTTTATGTGGACATCAGCTTTACCCACTGGCCCACGGCTCAAATGCTGCTTCCCTGTTGTTAGCAGCCTGTCACAGGACCCGTGTGAAGCCGGCCGGGGCCTGAAGCTGTGTGTAAACCAGCAGGAGCTGATGATGAGTCTGAAGAGCTTTGTGCAGGTAAGAAATGTAACAGATGCAGAAAGTGAAATACACATGAAAGCAAACATAGTTGTATAACACTGAAGTTATTTAATTGAGTTTTAACATGACCTAGACATGGTTCGTCTCAGTAAGTACTGTGGGACTGATGCTGACCTTCCATCTTCCTCTGCTACGGCTACACAGTGGATATTGAGTGATAGTAGTAGTCGCTGATGACGTCCTACTGAACTACAGCTGTTTGACTGTGGCAGGTTAGGGAGTCTCTGTCATCTCTCCATGAGCCGTGCACCACACTGACACCTGCCTCAGCTCACAGCATCCACCACCAGAGTGATCCACAGAGTGATCCACAGAGTGATCCACAGCGTGATCCACAGCGTGATCCACAGCGTGATCCACAGAGTGATCCACAGCGTGATCCACAGCGTGATCCACAGCATGATCCACAGAGTGATCCACAGAGTGATCCACAGACTGACCCAACGCATTGATCCACAGAGTGACCCACATAGTGATCCACGGAGTGATCCACACAGTGATCCACAGACTGACCCAACGCATTGATCCACACAATGAGACAGACAGAACCAGGACATACTACAATAACTGGGAGTGGAGGCCACATATGATATCAGCAGACTGGAACCATAGAAAAAACGTTGTCTAGACTGTGTTTGATGCTCATATTACTAACTCATGTCATACTACTGTACAGTGAAATTAGTCAGTAGAGCGGCCAGTGACAAACCTTCTACTGGTCCACTAGGTGGCAGCACAGACTGCTCTGTAATACTAATGTTCATGTGTGACAGTGATCCAGTCTAATCTGATGCTTGCTTCACTCAGCTGTCACAGGTTCATCTGATCACAAAAGCTGCACACCTAATAATTACATAAGACACAAGCAAATCTGTGTGTGTGTGTGTGTGTGTGGTGTGTGTGTGTGTGTGTGTGTGTGTGTGTGGTGTGTGTGTGTGTGTGTGTGTGTGTGTGTGTGTGTGTGTGTGTGTGTGTGTGTGTGTGGTGTGTGTGTGTGTGTGTGTGTGTGTGTGTGTGTGTGTGTGTGTGTTACTGTGTTACTGGGTGTGTGGTACAATCTGACACTAACTACACTTTACGTGCTGTTGATGATTCTTTGCCGCCGTCTCGTGTCGGCAGCAGCTGTAGCTGAACCCCCCCCCCCCCAAACTGAGCGTTCAGTTAGAGTTAGATGTTGATTAGGTAGAATTTAGGTTCCTTTTAGTTGGGGATCACAGACCATCGCTAGACTACAGCTCCAGTCCTGTAGTGAATGTGTGTGAGGGACAGACTGTGGTTGTAAAGAAGTTGAAAAGTGTTTCACACGTGCAATAAAGAGCGCGAGTTTCCATCCTGGGAGGGGGCGGAGCCGGGCCGAGGTGCCGGTGGCCCAGCCAGTCCAGACAAAAACACTTTTCTCCGGGCACCGAGCTGGCGGCTTGGCCCGGCTCCAGGCGTCCTCGGGAGGAGAGGTTCCTTCAGGTTGTGTCTGAGACGCAGGCCGAGTTTGTAGTCTTTGGGTCGTGTTCGGAGCAGGTGACGTGTTCGGACGCACGACTCCGTGTCCTCCGGAGTGAGTTTGGAATTGGATTAGTGCTGCTAGACTAGAGGGGGCCTTGAATTATGTACCACTCAGGAATTCTGTCAGTGTTCAGGCCTCAGCAAAGTGCAGATCACTGCGTTATGATAATATCTTCAGTCAGAGGCCGGTAAAATTCCATCCCGCTCCCAAAGCCCACTGAAAAACCAGCTCACTGCACTGAATTTTATTATCAAAAGCTGAAATCGTGAAAAACAAACACACACGGAACCGAATTTACAAAGTCTGATACTGTAATAAATAACAATATATTAAGAAGTAAGGGTTTAGTTCAAACCAAACAAAAGCCACAGTCTGTGACGAGTGACGAGTCCACCTGTCGGTTCAGAAACGTTCCCCTCGGCTCCACACGACACATTTGGCACTAAGAATGTAATAAAGTGGTCAAATGTGCTTTACAGCCTTGTAACCCTCATAACTGGACTCAGCAGAGTGGTCTCGCTCCCGAGGAGAGGGAGGAGGAGGAGGGGTGTGGACAGACATGAGCAGACGAAGGCGCTCCCCAGACCAACATTTCTAAAGACAATTTATATATTTTGGAGGGATGAACCACCCGCCTGTTTGTTCTCCCCATAAATCCTGCAGTCAGTTTTACTGGCTCGTCTCAGCCACCGTCTCTGTCCGTGCTGTGTGTTCTGACCCGTACTGGGTTTGGACCGGTGCCTCCAGGCTGTGGTCTGTCCAGGCACCGCCGGCCCAGGTCCCCTTAAATCTTAGCCTCAGCTTTGTTTCTTTACTGAAGACGCTGCTGACCTTAAATGTTCTAGCAGCCAATCCGGGTTTTTCCTACGTTTTTGATAGTTGGTTTCCTGCTCAAGCAGATCGTCTTCCCAGCCTTGTACAGGTTTATCAGTGTCCGGCTGACAGCTCGTTGGTGACTTGCCCGTTTTCCCAGTCTGACTGCGAGCTGCGCCTTGGGGATGAAGCCTTCTGGTGAGTCTGAGGCAGCGCTGTGTGCTTTGGTTCACTTCCAGCCGTTCAGCTCCTTCAGCTTGCTGACGCTCGTGCCTTTGAGGGGGCTGGAGGGCGGGGGGCTGTACAGAGGCAGAGTGGGGGTGATGGAGCCACGTGTCCACGGCTTCTCCGTGGGGACCGTCCACACGGTCCGAGACGGCTTCTTCTTGGGTTCGTCTGTCTTCTCCTTGGAGGAACCAGGGGACATGGTCTAGAGGGACACATTTCAAGGGGATCAGGTCCAGCTTACAGCACCTCTACGACTACGCTCATGTTGGATGTTAGCGTCTGGCCTCAGCGTTGTGGTAAATGTAACGTACGCAGCAGCAGAGGGTGAAGCAGCTTAGCTTAGCAGCGTTCCGCCCCGTCCCGGCGTGGCGGTTCTTCTTGGGCAGCAGCAGGATGAAGGACACGGCCAGAGACAGGTGGTAGAAGCTGTGGACGTAGGCGTAGTCCCACTCCTGCAGACACACACGTGACATGTGAGGCGGCAGCTGAGGCCCGCTTACAATGGAATAGAACTTTATTTGTCATTGTACAAATACAACTAAATTATGGGTTCACCCAGCAACTGTTCACTGTTCAAAGAAAGCCATATCTAAAATGTAGAATAAACAAAAAGAAAAATACCCACATCTCCATATGTGACGTCTGTGTGAGGTCATATTCACACACGTCTGAATGAGGTATTGAAATTCCACCGTGATATTACACATTAGTGTTAATGCTGCTCATGTGAAGGGGACAGCTGTTCTCGTGTGGTGCTGAGGGGTCTCCTGTGGCTTTGCTTTGACACCGACCTGGCTCAGTCGGAGGACGACCCATGATTCCCGCGCTGCGTTTATCACCCTGTACATTACGAACAAGATGGCGGCGCGTCGTTCCCCGCAAACGTTCACTTTTTTCTGAGTCTACTGACCATCACCTGAAAATAGAAGCGTAGCATCAGGGCCAGGGCTCCGAAGCAGCACCCTGGGCCGACCTGCTGCGTGTACACCGTCTTCTCTGGATACACGGCCCTCAGCTGCTTCATCTTCTGCAGCTGCACAGTGATGTGGTCAGAGTCCATAATTCATTAACATTTACAAATAGTGAGCAGCTCTCCAACCGCTCACCCATTTGACAGTAATGATGAAAACAGCCGATCCGATCGGTCCCGAGTAGATTCCGTAGCCCCAGCGGTCCTGGTAGATCCTCACTGCAATGGTCAACACCCCGAACATGGTCATAGTGGAGCGCTGGGGTTCATCAAAGTCACCAAGAGCTGCGCCGAGGAGACACATAAGAGCAAATGTCAGCGTGCTCCCTGGAACAGGCTGCAGGAGCTCAGGCCTGTCCCTCGATCCAGAACAGACCGGGACAGCTGTCGCAAAGCAGAGCATGTGTTCATGATCATGTGCGTTGGCGAAAGCTTATCTGAGCAGGAAACATGTGGCGTGAGCAGCTGCTTGGGAAGTTCCTTTGGGGAACTTAGCCCATTAACATGTTCCAGAAAGGAGCAGGACATGAACCGTTCTCTGGGTCGGTTCCTGATTTTAGTCAAAGCACCCACCTATGAGTGTGACCCACATGGACAGAGCGGTGCCATAAACACTGAAGTACTCCAGAACATCGTATCTCATGAAACACAGGATGGAGAGGCCGGGTCCATCGCATGCGTGGTACACCTACAGCAACACAACCAGCGAAACACAGCAACAGTCAACGACAAGCCTCAGTGGCACCAAAGCCCAGCATCCGACTCCGTATAACAGCACAGTCAGTTCAATCACTGCCACAGACATCGCCACACTTTCTCTCTCACCGCCGTGAAGAACATGGTGAAGAAGTAGACCATGGCCTCCATGTGGAAGCCGCGCTTGGCTGCCACGCTGGCCGTGGGCAGGAACACCAGGCTGCTCACTGTCGGCAGCAGCATCTTGGCGATGAAGGCGCCCATGGTGGAGATGAGGAGCGCCCTGCGTCCTCAGCCGCGCTCCTGACTCAGTGTGGAGGCGATGCAGCCGCGGACCCTCTCCTGCCCAGCTGTCGCGCTCCCTTTAAGCTTTAAATGGCTGCATGTGCAGTGTCATCGCTCAGCAGCTGTTTGGGCTGCGCCGAGGCCGGCTGGACTCCCTCCTCTGTTCCCCTCGGACTGGGTTTCCTACAGAGCTTCTGGGAGATTCAGATCCAGAAAACTTCACTCATTCCAGAGGGAAATTGCTTTTCTCACTCTTCATCGCTCTCACAGATAGAAAAGAAGCTACAGGAAAGAGCAACAGAATACCAGTTTATACAGAGGATTTTCCATAGACTATTGAGAACGGATCAGTAATGTAGACAATGCTATTATTTGTTCTAATGTGAATAATCATTTTTTTTTGGGGAGAAGCTTGTGTCATTTCACCTTACGGGTATGAATAATTGTGGGTTTGACTGTATATAACTACATATGTATGAACTCATTTTCACTAATGCAGGCATACGAGTACATTATGGACACGTTCTCTTTGAAAACAAAGCTTGTGTAACAGATTGTAGTCACATTTTTTGGGCTGAACTGGGCGCCTGCTCCAAAAGAACTCACGCTTAGATATTCCATTTCTGACATGAATCTTTTCTGTGTGGATTTCCTGAACGTTCCCGTGATGAGGCAGCAGTTGCTCCTTCTGCTCTCCTCTCAGCTGTCACACCTGCTCCAGGGCTTGAGGCAGCAACGCCAAGCGTGTAGAATTCGCCCACGCCTCAGATTCTGGGGAGCGTTCTGGCAACGTGATCCTTGGAGACCTCTGCCAGTAGCTCGTCCTGTAGTTCTGCCGCCTGAGGCCCAGAGTTCGGTACCTGTGGCTGAGCTCAGGGCCACTGTCACTGACAGCTCACTACAAAGCCCAGATCGCTGTCCCAGCCCCGGGGTCAGGAGGTCACTCCCTGGGTCTTCTGTGGAATGTGCCCTGTGAAAGTGTTGACTGCAAGTCCCATCCAAATGCCAACAGTGCTCCAGTAACTAGACGTGACCAATTTGGACGACTAAATATGAGTAAGTATGTTTCTGTGCTGTTGGATCAGCCACAGGATCAGCTGCCTGACCCCAAATCCCATCTTGCGGCGTTCAGATGTTCGGACCTTCAGATCCTGGGGAGAGTTTGTGGCCTGTGGTCACACCCACAGTCTAAACAGGGTGAGTCCGTGTGGGAATGTGGAGCAGACTTCCTGGGCGCATCTGAAAAAACACAGCTTCCTCTTGATTCAGTAATAAATAGCTGCAACCTCTGAACCTGCTTCTCCTTCTACAAATAATCAGAGCTGGTGGATCTGTTCCAGTCGTGTTCGAGCTCAGACAAAGGACCCGTTGGAGCAGCCCTGTCCATTCTACCAGCAGTCAGCAGATGCTCTGGTTCCATTCCAGGTGTTTACAGATGCAGGTGATGTAGGCTGCTGTGGCCCAGAGAAGCTGCAGTCAGCCTAAACCTGATCGTCTCACTTCAAACACTCACTTGATCTGAACGATTTCAGGGTAAAACTTTCATTTGCACGTCTCAAAAGCAAACTACACTAGACAGCTTCTTTCTTTCCATGTTGTTCGTCTCCCTGCGGTTTTGTTTATAACTCCTATATTTGCTGTCTGTCTGCCTGCGTCTGCCACCATAATGACTGCAGGCTGCATCCACGGCACACGTGCAACACATTTTCCTCCAGCTTCTCTTGGTGGCAGCCTTTATTTGGTGCTGGTGTTAGTGGCTTGTTCCTCCCTCAAGCTGGTTTGTCAGCCTGTAAATCGGCGACGGAGCGGGTGGCGGCTGATGAAGGCAGCAGACGAGGAACGAGGGAAGACTGCTCAGGACACGTTTATGGCCCCCGGTGGCTGGAATGACTCACTTCTAATGAAACCTCAGCACCTTGATGGCTGGACTCACCTTAGACTCACCAAGGTTAGTAACACATAATAACTGATCAGTAACGTGTGTGTGAGAATACGGACAGTGCAGGAAAGAAACAGAAACAACCTGCAGCTGTAGAAACAGAGAGGTGACGTGAGAACGAGGGAGGAGGAGGGAGGGGGGGAGTCAAAACAGCACAGAGGACTGTGGACCAGACGTGATAGAAGACACGACGTGGTGGGTCCTCAGACGTCTGCTCATCCACCGACGGCCACTTCCTCCCTCCCTCACTCCTCCATCTGGTTTTGGCGTCTGCATCTCAGTATGTTTGCTTTAAGCGGCAGTTCACCTGAAGTCAATGAAACCTCATTAGTCACTGCATCTTCATGGCTAAAGGCCTTCGACTATGGGGTGCCGAATGTAAAAGGAGCACCTATAACTAGTTTTCTCACATTAAGTTAAATGTGCAAAAGTCTAAATGTAAATGTAAATGTTAAATGTGAATGTTAAATGTTAAATGTTAAATGTTAAATGTTAAATGTTAAAGGTAAATGTTAAAGATAAATGTTAAATGTTACTGTAAATGTTGAATGTAAATGTAAATGTTAAATGTAAATGTTAAATGTTAAATGTTAAATGTTAAATGTTAAAGATAAATGTTAAATGTTACTGTAAATGTTGAATGTAAATGTACAGTAAATGTTAAATGTTAAAAGTTAAATGTAAATGTAAATGTAAATGTAAATGTAAATGTAAATGTAAATGTAAATGTAAATGTAAATGTAAAAATGTAAATGTTAAATGTAAATGTAAATGTAAATGTAAATGTAAATGTTAAATGTTAAATGTTAAATGTAAATGTAAATGTTAAATTTTAAATGTAAATGTAAATGTAAATGTAAATGTAAATGTATATGGTAAATGTAAATGTAAATGTAAATGTAAATGTAAATGTAAATGTAAATGTTAAATGTTAAACGATCGAATGGAATATTTAAGTAGACTCCACCCTCTATGATCCTACATCAGTGACGCGGTCTCAAACACATCATTTAGATTTAACATTTACATTTAGACTTTTGCACATTTAACTGAATGTGAGAAAACATGTTGTGTCATTTAGTTAAATGTGAGAAAACTAGTTGTAGGTGCTCCTTTTACATTCCGCGCCCCATATTCAACAGTGTCACATGCTCCTTCAAATCTTCACTAGACCATCTCATGGACGCTGAGCACAGAGACGTGGTTATGAATCTCACAGTGATGCTTGTTTGTATTTAGGAACAGATATATTTGAATTATGAAACTCTCCATTTCTGCTTTTCATCAAAGGTTTTTTCTTATCTGTGTTTGAAATAAAATAATCTGTTCACACTCAAAGCCACATTTCAGTGCTGACATGTTTGGCAAATTAAGCTGCTGGTCCCTTTTTGTGAGGAGGTTAATATTATGTATCTTGACTGGATGACTGGAAATGTTTTGACCTAAGAAGGAAGAAGTGCAGAAGCCACAACACCTCTTCCATAAAACCTCAGCCCTGAAGCTCCTGCACTGCAGAGGCAACATATCCTCATGTGTCATAGAGGATATAACCACATGTATGTAACAGGGACGTGTCTGCGTCCACAGGACCTGCTCTGCTCGCTCTGAACCACTAGGAGGCGCACGACCTGAGGCGGCAGCAGTTTATGATGCTGCGTTTCTTCCCCTGGTTATTTGACTGAAATGAATCAATAATTGTTTTACTTACAAACATGAGTCTGAGAAAGATGAACAAGAAACTGCTGCTTGCTCTGTGGAGGCAGAGGACCCAGGGGAGGAGAACACTATGGGAACCAGGAGAACACTGTGAAAACCAGGGGAATGCTGTGGGAACCAGGAGAATGCCGTGGGAACCAGTAAAACGCTGTGGGAACCAGGAGAATGCTGTGGGAACCAGGAGAATGCCGTGGGAACCAGTAGAACGCTGTGGGAACCAGGAGAATGCTGTGGGAACCAGTAGAACGCTGCGGGAACCAAAAGAACGCTGTGGGAATTAGAAAAATGCTGTGGAAACTAGGAGAATGCTGTGAGAACCAGAAAAATGCTCTGGGAACCAGGAAAATGCTGTGGAACCAGGAGAACACTGTGGGAACCGGTAGAACGCTGTGGGAACCAGAAAATGCTGTGGGAACCAGAAGAACACAGTGAAAACCAGGAGAACCCTGTGGTAACCAGGAGAACATTGTGGGAGCCAGGGGAATGCTGTGGGAACTGGTAGAACACTGTGGGAACCAAAAACATGCTATGGGAACCAGGAGAACACTGTGGAAACCAGAAGAAGACTGTGGGAACCAGAAAAATGCTGTGGAAACCAGGAGAACACAGTGAAAACCAGGAGAACGCTGTAGCCAGAAGAAGACTGTGGGAACCAGAAAAATGCTGTGGAAACCAGAAGAACACAGTGAAAACCAGGAGAACCCTGTGGTAACCAGGAGAACATTGTGGGAACCAGGGGAATGCTGTGGGAACTGGTAGAACACTGTGGGAACCAAAAACATGCTATGGGAACCAGGAGAACACTGTGGAAACCAGAAGAAGACTGTGGGAACCAGAAAAATGCAGTGGAAACCAGGAGAACACAGTGAAAACCAGGAGAACGCTGTAGCCAGAAGAAGACTGTGGGAACCAGAAAAATGCTGTGGAAACCAGAAGAACACAGTGAAAACCAGGAGAACCCTGTGGTAACCAGGAGAACATTGTGGGAACCAGGGGAATGCTGTGGGAACTGGTAGAACACTGTGGGAACCAAAAACATGCTATGGGAACCAGGAGAACACTGTGGAAACCAGAAGAAGACTGTGGGAACCAGAAAAATGCTGTGGAAACCAGGAGAACACAGTGAAAACCAGGAGAACGCTGTAGCCAGAAGAAGACTGTGGGAACCAGGAGAATGCTGTGGGAGGAGGAGGAGGAGGAGGAGGAGGAGGAGGAGGAGGAGGAGGAGGGGGAGGAGGAGGAGGAGGAGGGGGATGCAGGGACAGCACACCTTACCTCCCTCCCTTCCACTCTTTCTTCCCTTTGTCTGTTCTCTTCACTCCACAGCAACAGCACCAACACACCACAACACACCACTGCTGTCGCTTGCGCTATTGGCACACACACACACACACACACACACACACACACACACACACACACACACACACACACACACACACACACACACACACACACACACACACACACCCTTGGACTGCTGCAGGCGAGGTGAGTGGCTGCAGTTTTTTTGCCTTTTTGTGTTATTGTGAGTGTTATGGCATGTGTGTGTGTGTGTGTGTGTTACTTTGGGTTTTCGTGGCTGTTTCAGGGTAAAGTCTCCTGCTGAGCCTCAGAGCCGTTATCGTTGACTCACTTGTATCGTTGTGTGACAGAAGGTGAAGTGATTCATCATTTGCTGCCCTGAAACAACACGCTGCTGTTTTACAGGCCTGCAGCTGAATCCTTAGAGGAACATGTAATGTTCTGTTTGTGAAGTACGAACCACACTTCGCTGTAGTGTGTGGGTTTGTGTTGGTTTAAGCTGGATTTTTCGGAGCCTTATTAATACTCCAGTGTGTTTATTCTAAAGGCATCAGAGACACAACGGGTGAGTGTTGGACAACGCGGCACCTGTGCTTCATGCCTGTGAATGGATGGGCTTCAGTCGGGTCTGTGGGATGTGCCTGTCCACTGCTCTCTGCTGTATCGTCGCGTTCGCTGGGTCTCTGTGGGTTTTTCAGCTGAGCAGCGTTTAAAGAAAGGACTGGCATCCCAACATGTTGGGTCCATTTCCATCCATGCACGGCCACATAGCTGCAGCATGACATGGAATCAGCGCCTTGTTCGTCTTCTTGCTTCTTTAAATAGATACAAACACGTTTCTCCATTTTTGGGGCTAAATGAATGAGGACTGTTTGGATCAACTCTACAGACTTATTCCAAGAAATCTGGTGGTCAGACAAACCACTAATGGCCTCATTGCTTTCGCAAATTCTGCTCCAGGGTGAGTTGATGAAGGGAGGGTTATTTAGTTTGGTCCTAAGTGAATCTAATGCAGATGACTTCAGTCTGGTTGTGTTTTTGAGAAATGCAGCCACCATTAGTGAGTCAATAAGAGCTTTTAGTAGCAGTGAGCAGTGACCCTGGCCCCAGCGCCGCTGACCTCTCAGCTTTGCCTTCATGTATTTCCCTCAGTCATTCATCTCTGAGTGAATCACTGTTTGTCTCTGTGTGAGGTTCACTGCCTGCTTTGCACCGACAGAGACGTGTGGATGAAGGGTCTCAGCACAGACATCCACTCAGCGTCCTCTACATGTCATAACCACGTCTTCATGTCACACATAAGGAAAATCATCCAAAGTATTTGGTGGTTTGTACCAAACCCATCAACAAAATTATCTCAACCATCTAAACAGCAATGAACCAAACCCACTAGGTTTCTGTTACCGCTAATGTGATGCAGTGATGTGATGTTGCCTGGAACAGAGCTTCCTGTGAGTCCTCATCTCAGGACTAGTGGATGTGTGGGACGTGCAGCAGGAAGCAGCACTCATGGTTTGGGTCAGTGTAAAGTGTGTGACTGGAAACACGAGACGCTGTGTAAGAGCACAGGTGGTGAGTGGCGGCTGCTGGGCTCCGGAGGGCCGCTCTTTTTGTGTGTGTGTGTGTGTGTGTGTGTGTGTGTGTGTGTGTGTGTGTGTGTGTGTGTGTGTGTGTGTGTGTGTGTGTGTGTGTGTGTGTGTGTGTGTGTGTGTGTGTGTGTGCGTGTGTGTGTGTGTACCTGTCCGCCCGCCCGCCTGTCCGTCTTTCTGCCTGTCAGTCTGTCTGTCCACCTTTCTGCCTGCCTGTCTGCCTGTCCGTCCGTCTGTCTGTCCGTCCGTCCACCTGTCTGTCTGTCTGTCTGTATGTCTGTCTGTCTGTCCGTCTGTCTGTCCGTCTGTCTGTCCGTCTTTCTGCCTGTCTGTCTGTCCGTCCGTCCATCCATCCGTCTGTCTGTCCATCCCTCTGCCCGTCTGTCCACCTTTCTGTCTGTCTGCCTGCCTGCCTGCCTGTCCGTCTGTCTGTCCGTCCGTCCGTCCGTCTGTCTCTCTGTCTGTCTGTCCGTCTGTCCGTCCGTCTGTCCACCTTTCTGTCTGTGTCTGTCTGTCTGTCTGTCTGTCTGTCTGTCTGTCTGTCTGTCTGTCTGTCTGTCTGTCTGTCTGTCTGCCAGCCTGTGTGTCTGTCTGTCTGTGTGTCTGTCTGTCTGTTCCGTCCGTCTGTCTGTCCGTCTGTCTGTCCGCTGTCCGTCCGTCTTTCTGCCTGTCTGTCTGTCTATCTGTCTGTCTGTCCGTCCGTCCGTCCGTCTACCTTTCAGTCTGTCTGTCTGTCTGTCTGCCTGCCTGCCTGTCTGTGTGTCTGTCTGCCCGCCTGCCTGCCTGTCCGTCCGTCTGTCTGTTCGTCTTTCTGCCTGTCTGTCCATCCGTCCGTCCGTCTGCCTGCCTGTCTGCCTGTCTGTCCATCTGTCCGTCCACCTTTCTGTCTGCCTGTCTTCCTGTCTTCCTGTCTGTCTGTCTGTCTGTCTGTCTGTCTGTCTGTCTGTCTGTCTGTCTGTCTGTCTCTCTGTCTGCCTGGCCGCCTGTCCGTCTCTCTGACTCTCTGTCTGCCTGTCTGTCTGTCCGTCTGTCCATCCGTCCGTTTGCCTGCCCGCCTGCCCGTCTGTCTGTCTGTCTGTCCGTCCGTCCGTCTGCCTGCCTGTCTGCCTGTCCGTCCGTCTGTCCGTCCACCTTTCTGTCTGTCTGTCTGTCTGTCTGTCTGCCTGCCTGCCTGCCTGTGTGTCTGTCTGCCCGTCCACCTTTCTGTCTGCCTGTCTGCCTGTCTGTCCGTCCGTCCGTCCGTCTGCCTGTCTGCCTGTCCGTCCGTCTGTCCGTCCACCTTTCTGTCTGTCTGCCTGCCTGCCTGTGTGTCTGTCTGCCTGCCTGCCTGTCCGTCCGTCTGTCCGTCCACCTTTCTGTCTGTCTGTCTGTCTGTCTGTCTGTCTGTCTGTCTGTCTGTCTGTCTGCCTGGCCGCCTGTCCGTCTCTCTGACTCTCTGTCTGCCTGTCTGTCTGTCTGTCTGTCTGCCCGCCTGCCCGTCCGTCTGTCCGTCTGTCCGTCCACCTTTCTGTCTGTCTGTCTGTCTGTCTGTCCGTCCGTCCGTCCGTCTGTCTGTCTGCTGTGGCTGCCAGCACTACAAAAACAAGGCAGGGGCGCGGGGCCCCTGGGGGCCGCAGGGTGGGGGCGGTGGGGCTGGAGGAGTCATGAGCACCGAGGAGCTGTGTTTGCTTTTGCCCTGCCTGACTGGCTGGGAAATGACAGCAGAGAGAGGGAGCCTGCGTGGAACAGCGAGTGACGGGTGCGTATGAAGCATGAGCGCTGTTACCGGGAGCGCGGTGGCGTCTGAGGTAAAGCGTTTACAGCGGGTGCTGCCTGCACGGCTGCAGGCTGCCTCGCAGCACGTGTGCTCCAGCCAGATGTGCTCCAGCTGTGACTGAGCGCTGCTGCGCCGTCCTGAAGACACCTGTCACCGATACTCGCTGTTCGCTTCTGAGGAATCGTCGGCTCAGAGGAGCTTTGCTGCTTCTGTCGGTTCTTTCAGCGTGGATCACCTGCTTGGACCGGGCCGCCGGTTCTGGCGCAGCACACACGGAAACGTGGTTTAGAATCTGAAGGCAACAGCCAGCGGTTTTCAGGGGACCTGTGGAGGAGCAGCGTCTGCGTGTTTGTGTGAATGTGGCATCATTCATCGCGCCGTTAAAAACACAAGCTATAAATACAGCAACGATTAGGAGAAATCATTTGGTTTACCTAATTTCCTCTGGAAATGAGTCTTTGAAACACATGGATTATTCAAACTGTCAAAGACCTTTGGAGACGTTTGTGCGGCGGTTGTTGAAGGTTCCGATGCTTGTCTTATTGACTTATTTGTCACCGCTGATCCAGGTTCAGTCTCTGCAGTCCAAACTAGTGCAGCTTTCTCTCCTATAGGAATGACTTACCCCTTTGTGTGACTGTCTCCTGTCTGTGTCCGTTCCCCAGGATGAGGCTGTGGTCATGGGATCAGTGTGGAGAGACGGCTGTGCTCCTTCTGGGCTTCCTGACACTGGCAGTGTCGGTGGGGAACCTGTCCACCAGGGGGCAGCAGGTACGCGACACAAGGCACAGGAAACCCCGTTTATTAAGCTCATCTTCGAATGCGGCGCTTCTCTGGGATTGTCTACAATCATGAGCCCTGAGTCCTGCCAGTCCAGCGTCTGGGAGGCGTGATGATGGCTCAAAGCCTGGGTTCAAACAAGGAAAACAGTTTAACAGGCTGCAGCTGAGGTTCAGATGGTTCTGGAGTCACCTGGCCAATCAAAAGCAGATTGAGAACATTTAATACTATCGTTACTGGATGTCAGGTCAGAGATCCCACTGAGAGAAACCAGAGGAACATGTAGAAAACCAAAGGAATCTCCAGACCACCTGGAAAACATGGACCATCAGCAGGGTTAAAGAAGGTTGAGGATAAGAACCGTATCCCATCTGGTGAAAGGTTATGCAGGAACCCGGTCTGGTTCATCAGAACCACACACACCGACACCGCTGTGCTTTCCTGCTGGTCTGAAGTAATAAAAACCTGCAGCAGAAACAAGGTGTAGACACTCAGACCACAGAGGTCATGTCAGCTTGAGCTGTCAGTCTTGTCTCTCAACTCTCTCATGGTCGTTGTCTCTCTCTCACTTACGCTCTCTCTCTGGTATTTCTAGTGTCTCTCGCCCTCACTTCCAGCTGCTCTGTCTCACACCTTTACAGTGAGCTCAGTCCACATTCCAGCGGTCACTCTGATGAATCTGTCTGGATGAGGGGACGCCGCCATCGGCTGGAATTAAGGCTGCACACGAGGAATGTGAGAAAGGCGGACCTGCGACGCTCAATTATGGAGGCTTCTGCCTCACTTTGTTTAGGTGGTCTACACAGTCAAATAAGTGTTTGAGGAACACAGGAATCCACCCAGAGCAGCACTGGAAAGGAAACACTCTCTTTAATGGAAGATTCCTCCAGTGGCCTCCACCGCGGGAGGACGTAGAGGCTGAGGGGAGGATGAGGGAGCAGGCAGCAGCATGGTGGGAACCGCAGAAAGAGAGAAGGTGTGATGGAGCGCTTCCATTTAAAAGATGCCTTCAGAAGCAACAACAGCAGATCTGAGTTCAGAAAAAACAGTCATTCTGACTATGGCAGGAGTCATATCTGGGATCAAACATCAACCTCAGGCAGCAAATCAAACCTAATCTGCTTTTATGGCCAAGTTGTGCCTCTGGTCAGTGAGTTTATGGTCCAGTTGCAGGTTCTTGGGCCAGATGAGCTTAGTAATGTGGGTAAGAGTTGCAGGTCGTGGGTCAAACCGGCGGTTAATTGTCCTCTTCACACAAAACTGCAGTGGAAGGATTGCATCTGTGGAGAAGATGAATACGCTGTGGTGTCGTTGACTGACTGTAAGATGGCGGCTTCGGCCCAGCTGATGCACACGTTGTACCTGCAGGAGGAGGCGGTGGCGTCCAACAGTCTGGAGGAGGAGCTGGAGGTCACCACCTACTGGTGGGGCGAGTGGGCCAAGTGGACGGCCTGCACCCGGACCTGTGGAGGCGGAGTCATGTTCCAGGAGAGACACTGCCTCAAGCAGAGGTGAGACACAGACTCAGCGGCGCAAACCGGTCGAAGCCGCTTCCTGAGCAGGTGCTTTTACAGCGACATGCTTTCTGCCAATTCTCCCTCTAAAGGAAGAAGGTTGCTGCTTGGAAGGACAACATGACCTGCACTGGGACTGCTAAGAAGTATCACCTGTGCAACACCAGGGTGAGTCAGGCTTCAGAGAGAGGCCGGTGGTGGAGCGGTGGGCGTGGGCGTGGGCGTGGGCGTGAGCGTGGGCGTGAGTGTGAGCGTGGGCGTGAGTGTGAGCGTGAGTGTGGGCGTGAGCGTGGGCGTGGGCGTGAGCGTGAGTAGTGAGTAGTGAGTAGTGAGCGTGGGCGTGAGCACTGGGTTTGAGGAGTGGGCGTGAGCGTGAGTGTGGGCGTGAGCGTGAGCAGTGAGCAGTGGGCAGTGAGTAGTGAGTAGTGAGCGTGGGCGTGGGCGTGGGCGTGAGTGTCAGCAGTGGATGTGAGCGTGAGCAGTGGGTGTGAGGAGGGGGCATGTGCGTGAGCGTGGGCGTGAGCGTGAGCAGTGAGTAGTGAGTGTGAGCAGTGAGTAGTGAGTAGTGAGTAGTGAGCGTTGGCGTGGGCATGGGCGTGAGCAGTGAGTAGTGAGTAGTGAGTAGTGAGCGTGGGCGTGGGCGTGGGCGTGGGCGTGGGCGTGAGTGTCAGCAGTGGATGTGAGCGTGAGCAGTGGGTGTGAGGAGGGGGCATGTGCGTGAGCGTGGGCGTGAGCGTGAGCAGTGAGTAGTGAGCGTGAGCAGTGAGTAGTGAGCAGTGAGTAGTGAGCAGTGAGTAGTGAGTAGTGAGCGTGGGCGTGGGCGTGGGCGTGAGTGTCAGCAGTGGATGTGAGCGTGAGCAGTGGGTGTGAGGAGGGGGCATATGCGTGAGCGTGGGCGTGGGCGTGGGCGTGGGCGTGAGCGTGAGTAGTGAGTAGTGAGTAGTGAGCGTGGGCGTGAGCAGTGGGTTTGAGGAGTGGGCGTGAGCGTGAGTGTGGGCGTGAGTAGTGAGCAGTGGGCAGTGAGTAGTGAGCGTGGGCGTTGGCGTGGGCGTGGGCGTGAGCAGTGAGTAGTGAGTAGTGAGTAGTGAGCGTGAGCAGTGAGTAGTGAGCAGTGAGTAGTGAGCAGTGAGTAGTGAGTAGTGAGCGTGGGCGTGGGCGTGGGCGTGGGCGTGAGTGTCAGCAGTGGATGTGAGCGTGAGCAGTGGGTGTGAGGAGGGGGCATGTGCGTGAGCGTGGGCGTGAGCGTGAGTAGTGAGTAGTGAGTAGTGAGCGTGGGCGTGAGCAGTGGGTTTGAGGAGTGGGCGTGAGCGTGAGTGTGGGCGTGAGCGTGAGCGTGAGCAGTGGGCAGTGAGTAGTGAGCGTGGGCGTTGGCGTGAGCAGTGAGTAGTGAGTAGTGAGTAGTGAGCAGTGAGTAGTGAGCAGTGAGTAGTGAGTAGTGAGCGTGGGCGTGGGCGTGGGCGTGAGTGTCAGCAGTGGATGTGAGCGTGAGCAGTGGGTGTGAGGAGGGGGCATGTGCGTGAGCGTGGGCGTGAGTAGTGAGTAGTGAGTAGTGAGCGTGGGCGTGAGCAGTGGGTTTGAGGAGTGGGCGTGAGCGTGAGTGTGGGCGTGAGCGTGAGCGTGAGCGTGAGCAGTGGGCAGTGAGTAGTGAGCGTGGGCGTTGGCGTGGGCGTGGGCGTGAGCAGTGAGTAGTGAGTAGTGAGTAGTGAGCGTGGGCGTGGGCGTGGGCGTGGGCGTGAGTGTCAGCAGTGGACGTGAGCGTGAGCAGTGGGTGTGAGGAGGGGGCATGTGCGTGAGCGTGGGCGTGAGCGTGCGCATGAGCGTGAGTGTGAGCGAGGCTGTGTCTCTGCCTGCAGGAGTGTCCTCCCACCGGGAGGAGCTTCAGGGAGGAGCAGTGCTGGTCCTTCAACTCCCACCTGTACAACGGGAGGAGCTACCAGTGGAAGCCTCTGTATCCGGGTGAAGCCACTAGAACAGCGTCACAGCATGTTGCTCTGTCCTGCATGTTCTAGTCATTAGTGCTGCAATAAGTACCTGCTCACTGAAGACACCTGCAGCCAGAATGCGTCAGTTTCTGCGACACAGACAGAACGTGTGTGTTCTGTCTCCAGACGACTACGTCCACATCTCCAGCAACCCCTGCGACCTCCACTGCACCACCACCGACGGCCACAGGCAGCTGATGGTGACGGCGCGCGACGGCACTTCCTGCAAGTACAGCAGCTACCGAGGCGTGTGCGTGGACGCTAAGTGTGAGGTGAGTGCAGCTTCATTCACTTCCTGTGTCGCTTTCCGCCTTCGCTCATGTCCCGCGCCCCCGTCAGTGACGGAGCCACGTTTGCTCCTCTGCTCAGCCGATCGGGTGCGACGGGGTGCTGTTCTCTTCCAACGCCCTGGATAAGTGCGGGGTGTGTCAGGGGGACGGCAGCAGCTGCAGCAGAGTCACTGGGAACTTCCGCCGCGGGGCCACGACGCCGGGTGAGTCTCAGGCTCCAGATGAGCTTTGAAAATGTCTCATTCCTGATGAGCGCCTCAACATTTAGGGAAAAAGGAAATAGATTCATTGGAAAAGCAGCAGCACACGCTGAAACTAACCTCCTGATTTTTGTTGTCAAGGTTACTCTTTTATCACTCAAATCCCTGAAGGATCATGGGACATTCAGGTCATTGAGAGGAAAAAGTCTGCGGACGTTCTTGGTGGGTGCTGCTCCACTTCCTCCTTCACGTTCCTGACCGGTCCCGTTGTGTGATAACCAGTAAAGGCACGTCTGTCTCTCTGTCCCAGCGGTGACCGACCAGGCCGGAAACTTCTTCTTCAACGGCGCCTACAAGGTGGACAGTCCCCAGAACTTCCATGCAGCCGGCACTGTGTTCAAGTACCGCCGGCCCATGGACGTGTACGAGACCGGGATCGAGTACATTGTTGCCAAAGGCCCCATCGACCAGGCCATCAATATTCTGGTAGAGCGTGTCCTGCATTTACAGTCCGTCAGAACCGGGGGTGGACGCCGCGTACTGGCTCTCATCAGCTGCTAAACGGCTAACGGCTAAGGCGCCGTGACGCTAGGCTGTTCCGACAGCGGCCGTAGATCCCAGACGGCCTCTAACGGAGCCATTGCTTCCAGCCAGGTTTATCGTCACAAAAACTGGGCCTGGATTTATCTGTCCTGGAGGCTTGAAATAAGATGCACGGCATTTAAAATGGCACAGCTTGGCCTCACGTTGTGTCATAGCTCTCATATTTTAGGAATAAAAGTAAATCACACGTCACGCCAAGAACAAAACTAATTCTATGGCTGCTTTATCTAATGTGAGGCTCTGTGCGTTGTGACGACTGTAAACCTCCATGAGGCAAGTCCTTTATGGATGGTGTAAAGTATAAGGAATGGCTTTAGTCCCTGTTGTGTTCTTTAATCATCATGTGACTGGTCTGAACCGGACCCTGTGTTCTGGCTCAGGTGTGGAATCAGAACGGACGCACGCCGTACGTCACCTACGAGTACACGGTCCTCCGGGAGGCGCTGCCTCCCGTCCCACCTCCTCCTGTCTACACCGGCTCCGACTCCGTGGAGGTGGGGGGTCTGCTGGCTCCCAACAGCAGCGTGGACGCCGCTCTGGGCCCCGAGGACGATGGGCGGAAGGGCCAAGAGACCAACGAGGTGTATGAGGAGGAGGCAGGCGTTGGCCGTGAGCAGGATGGAGCCGCTGCCTCCAAAGTCACAGGTAGGAACTGTGCAAAGGTCAGAGTCATTGCAGGGTGATGAAACAGAGGACGGTTCAGAGGCCGACTGGCATTCAGGGTCCATCTTCCATCTTGTGTGTGTGATGGCCTTCAAGAAACATTTAATATTGATGGAGCAAAGAGGAGGAAGAGCTGATGAAATATTCAGAGTTTTTATTTATTTATTGTTTTAGAGTTGCTGCATTACAAGCATGAGTCTTAAAAGGCTGAGACGAGATTTAATTCATTTCAGTTCAGTTTTATTTATATAGCGCCAAATCACAACAGTCTGTGCTATACTCACTCACTCACTCACTCACTCACTCACTCACTCACTCACTCACTCACTCACTCACACTGAGTCAATTTGATTCTTTCCACCCCATCAGAAGGGAACAGCAGCCACGCAGGCAGCACCGTCCTCCCTGCTCCTGCAGGTGGAGCCGTGGACACAGGACCCGAGAACCCGAACCTCATCTGGAGGGTCCTGCTGGAAGGACAGGTCAATGCTGACGAGCTGCTTATTAACATCTCAACCAATCAGCTGCTGACTGAAGGAGACAGTCTGTTCTCCTCGGAGGTGGGACCGGCAGAGGTGGACCTCAGCGACCTGGAACAAGACGCGACCTTTGGCCTCAACGAGACGCTGGAGTTCACGCTGGGCCAAAAGCGCAATGACAGCGGAGACGCTTTCTACCAGAACAAAACGGTGCCGAGTGGAGGGAGGACGTCCAGTCGCTCCAACAGAACCAGGTAATCAGCGTAATACAGGGTTTGGGCTTCAGGCTCGACTCAATTATCATTTCCCCCGAAGGTTTTCAGGTTTATCTCATGTCAAGATCATGGGTCCACTGCTGATTGTCAGACAGACAGTCAGGCAGACAGACAGACAGACAGACAGACAGACAGACAGACAGACAGACAGACAGACAGACAGACAGACAGACAGGCAGGCAGGCAGGCAGGCAGGCAGGCAGGCAGGCAGGCAGATGGATAGACAGACAGACAGGCAGACAGAAAGGTGGACAGACAGACAGACAGACAGACAGACAGACAGGCAGGCAGGCAGGCAGGCAGGCAGACAGACAGACAGACAGACAGACAGACAGACAGAAAGGTGGACAGACAGACAGACAGACAGACAGGCAGGCAGGCAGGCAGGCAGACAGACAGACAGACAGACAGACAGACAGACAGACAGACAGACAGACAGACAGACAGACAGACAGACAGAAAGATGGATAGACAGACAGGCAGGCAGGCAGACAGATGGATAGACAGGCAGACAGACAGACAGACAGACAGACAGACAGACAGACAGACAGACAGGCAGGCAGGCAGGCAGGCAGGCAGGCAGGCAGGCAGGCAGGCAGATGGATAGACAGACAGACAGACAGACAGGCAGACAGAAAGGTGGACAGACAGGCAGGCAGGCAGGCAGGCAGGCAGGCAGATGGATAGACAGACAGACAGACAGGCAGACAGAAAGGTGGACAGACAGACAGGCAGGCAGGCAGGCAGGCAGGCAGATGGACAGACAGACAGACAGACAGACAGACAGACAGACAGACAGACAGACAGACAGACAGACAGACAGACAGACAGACAGACAGACAGACAGACAGAAAGATGGATAGACAGACAGACAGGCAGGCAGGCAGACAGATGGATTGACAGACAGACACATACAGACAGACACATACAGACAGACAGACAGTCAGAAAGACAGATAGACAGACACATGCAGACAGACAGGTAGATATATGTGCTGGCAGCATTTCATTCATTATATCTAGAATTCACGTTGACTTCCCATCACCAGTTCTGCAGCCAACAGTTATAAAACACACAAAGACTCAGAGAGGAGAGGAAGCGCACAGAGCTGGCCACATGCAGAAACAAATAACTCAGGAAATGTGAAGGATTGACGGCAGACACCTCTGGGGAGACGATGATGCAGGAGCCAGTCTGAGCGTAAACATCTGTCTGCTGGACCAGAGCTGGGACGCATGACTTTGATGTGACGAGACCTGGCTGTCAACACATGTCAACACCCAGAAACTATTCTCACAATATCATGGTGTCCAGGATTCAGGAGCCAGATGTGTCTCACTGCTCAGTGACACTGGTCAGGTTTCCTGGTCCTCACATGAGTTTGTGTGTGTCAGGGGAAACCAGAGGCTGTACCAGAAGAACCTGAAGCTGAGTCCTGCTGACATGTATCGCTGGAAGCTGTCGTCTCAGGAGCCGTGCAGCATGACCTGCTCTATAGGTGGAGCACAGAACAATCACACCCGCCTCCACCTCACACTCCACACCACACAAACCTTGTGTAATAATGAGCCTGGGCTGTAAGCTTGTTCTGTTCTTTGCTGGTTCTGATCCAGGGGTGTCCAAGTCCTTCGTCACATGTGTCCGTTACGACGGCGTGGAGGTGCACGATATGTACTGTGATGCTCTGACCCGGCCGGAGCCGGTCCACGACTTCTGTATAGGAAGAGAGTGTCAGCCCAGGTACCGACACAGCTGAGCGGTATGCAGCCCGAGGGAAGGTGAATGCGACTGAGCCCGGTCTGCTCTGTCAGGTGGGAGGCCAGCAGCTGGAGCGAGTGCTCCAGGACCTGTGGGGACGGCTTCCAGTTCCGGCAGGTCCGCTGCTGGAAGATGCTGTCGCCGGGCCTGGACAGCTCGGTCTACAGCGACCTCTGCACCACGGCCGACCTGGAGCGGCCCGCGGAGCGGCGAGCCTGCAAGAGCCCGGCCTGCGGCCCACAGTGGGAGGTGGCCGAGTGGAGCGAGGTGAGAACACGCAGCCTCGCGTGCTCCACACGCTTTCATCCGCTTTAATCGCCAGCCTGTCGCCGTCCTGTGGTTCGACTGTGGAGTCTCACTTAGCAGGAAGACAAACCTCGGGCCTCAGGGTCTGACGGAGACAAACAGCTCAGTTCCTCCTCGTACGTCCAGACACACACACTCAGCTCTTCACTCACATGGATTCACAGACTCTCCTCTGCTGTTTAGGCAACACTTACTCACTGACGGACATCGCTGGGTTTTCAGGCTCCGAGGCCAGACTTTAGTGATTTACTGGAGCAGCGTGACCTCCAACCACTAAAAACATTTATCATCAGCAGCAACGCCCAGTAACAAACCTGAATGTGTTTCCTCTCTGGTCCAGTGTCCTGCTAAGTGTGACCGCAAGGCCCAGGTGAGCCGCGACGTGCGCTGCTCCGAGGAGAGCAGGCCGTGCGACCCGACGACCAAACCGCCCAACGTCAAGAACTGCACCGGGCCGCCCTGCGAGCGCCACTGGACCGTGTCCGAGTGGGGGCCTGTGAGTGTTTACCGTGAGCGCGCCTCACTCACCGTTCAACTGTCCTGGCGTCGTCCAGCGCGCGTTAACTGCTGTGTGGATTCACAGCTTTCATTGTGTTGCACAGACAGAGTCGTTTTCGATGTTCTGTCCAAGAATGGAGACGCGCAAGTCTAATTTACAACCGTTTAGTCGGTTGAAAAAAATGACTGATGGCTGAGAACCCTTGCTAGCACATTGTAAAATCCAGTTGTCAGAGCTACAGGTTGTTAATATTTATTGTTCCTTTAAAAACACCAAGCTATAAACTTTGGAATATGCCATTTGATCTGATAGGACGCCTGACCTTTGACCCCTGCAGTGCTCTGGGCTGTGCGGCCAGGGGAAGATGGTGCGTCACGTGTACTGTAAGGCTCCAGAGGGCCGCGTGGTCCCTGAGAACCAGTGTTCTGCGGAGAACAAGCCGCTGGCCATCTATCCGTGTGGCGAGAGGGACTGCGCTCCACACTGGCTGAGTCAGGACTGGGAGAAGGTGAGACGGGCCCGGATCAGCCCAGCGGTTGGTTCGCTTTAGTCTGAGACGTGTACGCGTCATAGAGCGTGTTGTGTTTTTGTTCTAATGCTGCTGTGATTCTGGAGGTGGTGATGTCGTTGCCAGGTGAGTCACGAGACACTAACGCTAAGTGGCTAAGTGGCTAAGTGGGTAAGTGGCTAAGTGGCTAAGTGGCTGGGGCAGTCCACAGCAGTAACTTTACGTCTTCACGTCCAGTGTAACACAACCTGCGGGCGCGGCGTGAAGCGGAGGACGGTCCAGTGCGTCGGCATCACTGGAGGAAAGTTCCACATCTTTGACGACGAGGCGTGTGGAGGCAGCGAGAAGCCCGAGGAGGAGAGCACCTGCTTCGAGAGGCCGTGCTTCAAATGGTTCACCACACCCTGGTCCGAGGTGAAGGCGCTCACACGCCGCTCCCGTCGGCCGCGCCCGCCCGCTCCTGACGCCTCTTAACGCCTGTGTCCTCAGTGCACCAAGACGTGCGGCGTGGGCGTGAGGATGAGGGACGTGAAGTGTTACCAGGGCAGGGAGCTGGTCCGAGGCTGCGACCCCCTCACCAAGCCGGTGGCCAAGCAGACCTGCACGCTGCAGGCCTGCCCCACCGAGCCGCCAGGTAGGAGCCGCCCTGGGTGTCATTGCTAGTGTCACCACTAGATGCTGCTAAAGCTGCCACAGCTTCACACGGCCTTGTTTTACAGGAAAAGAGGAAGAGGTTTAAAAGCTGCAGATTAAATGTGTCAGTGTTGGTCTGTACCACGTGATCCTGCTCATTCTAGCAAACATTAGAACTCCACTTTCTAAATTCTGAAAGTAGCCTTGTTTAGTTTAAGGTCTTATAACAGCAGATGCGTACAGTAAGTGTTTGGTTGCGTCCGTGTCCCAGATGAGAGCTGCCAGGATCGTCCCTCCACCAACTGCCTCCTGGCGCTGAAGGTGAACCTGTGCAGCCACTGGTACTACAGCAAGGCCTGCTGCCACTCGTGCCGCGCCGTCCGCCCGCCGCCGTCGTAGGGCCGGAGGCCACGGCCGCTCTCCAGCACCACCACCGCCAGAAGCCGCTGGATGCCTGGATTCAATGATCTCTGGAGTTTCTGGCCTCACGCTATCGCAGCAGTTTTCTTCCAGTTTCATTTCCACCCACGTTTCGCTCTCGCACCCGACTCAGGCAGAACACTGGTCTGAGACCAGGCTGGATGACACAGTGTGGGGCCAAAGCGGCGTCTTGACAGCAGCGCCTGTGAGACGAGCATGTTTTACTTAATCACTTGAGCTTAATGCTCATCTCGTCTCCCCTTATTAACATCTAACATCTAATCTGACATATGAGCAGCTGAAGCAACCTGGAGCGGACAGTGTTCACGGCCTCATTGTTGGTGCATTCATCGCTAGTTATTTCCCCCTGACTATACTGCATGACTAGAACCTGTAAGTCCTATTGAATGGTGTCTGGCAGGAAGCAGCTCGGTGCCGACACCTGTGGGACGTGGAAGCATATTCAGTAGTGGTTTCTTCATTTATCGTGACGGTCCTGATGCCATCGGGTCAAATGATGCCAGTTCTGCTGTGTGTGTCGACACAGACAGAAGGAGTCCTGACACTTGAAGTACGGTTTAAATGTATCCAAACCGTACATGTCTCACCTTTAACTCGTGTACTGTGCCTTTATATAAGTGATACCTCTTTGAACAAAACATACGTATGGAGACTTTGTTCTGTTGATGATAAAGTCAAAACCTGAAGATTCTGACTTGTATTTCAATAAATTACAGTTCAAATCACCACATTTGCCTCTTTCTTATATTTACATGCAGTTATTTGAAACAGCTCAGTTACCAGAAAAGTTTAATTAGATGCATGTGTGAGACTTTACAGAACCGGTTCCAGGACAACGAGAAAAGATGACGACAGGGACCAGCAGCTGCTTCTGTGGCTTCAGGGCAAAGGCTGAAAATGGAGGTTTCAACCAAAATAGCCAAATAAATTAGCCAAAATAAATTAGGTTAAACTCCTTCATTATATAAGTGGGAAACAAAACATGTTTATTATGTTCTGCTTCTAGAATAAAGTTAACAGGAAATAAAGTTTTTGAGATCAGTCGCTGAAGCACTGAAAGCTCCGGAAAAGCCCTTAAAGTACAAGTAGGTTTATGCACCACATCTGCGATACACACACACACACACACACACACACACACACACACACACACACACACACACACACACACACACACACACACACTGTCTGTCATGTTTCACCTTCTTTCTAATGTTTCTAACAACAATTTACATTTTTATCTACATTTTCTGATTTGACAATTTCTGAATAATTTATTAGTAAAATTTGACACAAACTCTCCTTCCGCATTAGTTTTCTAATAACTCATCAATGATCAACAGGAGGAAAAGATGGAAATGTTTAAAAGGCTCAGAGTCGATCTGATCTGTGAAACAAGGTGAAGCTCACTGTGCTGGAATCAAACATGTTACATGTACACAACACGTTAAAACATCACGTGAACATTCTCTGTATAAATGAATCACAGTGTAGTAGTATTTTCAGGTATGGAGCCAATGTTTTTCTTCTTGCTTCTTTAAAAACTCTGGTGCTAACACTGTCTACAAATCTGCTAACTGCTCCAGAAATATTATTTTAAATAATGTGGTTAATATTGAATTATTTATCTACCTTACCTTTCCCTGTCAGGAAAACACCAAAAACTGTTGCACCTGCCTCAGACGTTCTGTTGGACTTGAACAAGGCTGGTCACCGTGAGGATGCGTTCAGGGCCTGGTACTGTATAAAGGACTGGTGGGTTCTGGTCGGGACCAGACAGACAAATCGTTAACCCATTGTGTCGCTGGGATATGTATTGTTTACATGTAGATACGTACTGGTTGGCCACGTAATTAGACAGTAAACACAAAACCAGAAGTCAGAACCGACAGATGAGTCTCTTCAAGGCTGCCAGAAACAAATGCTCACAGCCGCTCCAGCGCCGCCCCCCAGACACGGGTTTCCTCCAGCCCAGCAGGGCGGCGCCACCTCTGACCCTCCTAGACGTCAGTGCTGATGCTGTGGGTGACCACCTCCTTCATGGTGACGGAGCGGATGAGGTTGAGCTTGTGGTAGAAGCTGGCCAGGTCCATGGGCAGGTCCAGGTCCTGGTGCTGCACAGTCCGGTAGCTGATCCGCCGTCCACCATTGCAGAACCTCTCTGGGTGCTGCAGGTAGAAGGGCAACGAGCAGCGGGCGCAGGACGGGCAAAAGGCGTGAGGCCGCTGGCACCTGCGAGGCGGAGGGGTGGGCGAGTAGCTGCTGGGCCCATTGGCCTCGGTGAGAAAGGTGGGGGGGTAGGTCTCTGGGTCGTCGCTGTAGTGCTCTGAGGTTGGAGGGGTGGGAGGAGCGGCCAGAGCCAGGGGTCGGGTCGGCGACATGCTGGCGAGCTCCGGTTCCTCCTCCTCCCCCTTCTCAGACTCCTCGCTCCTACAGCAGTAATACTGGAGATGGAGGAGGTGCAGAAGGAAAGTGTGAGGTTCGGTTACTTTGACTTTACTGTTTGAACGTAAACCTTTTCAAAAACAGGTCACGTTTCCAATGTTTTGGCTCTCGATCATTTCCTGCAAAACTAACCCATTGTACTTAACTTCAGCTTCAGCTGATCTGTAGCTCTGTGACCTACAGGCCTTCTATGGGGTGCAGAATGTGAAAGGAGCACCTATAACTAGTTTTCTCACATTTAACTAAATGACACAACATGTTTTCTCACATTTAGTTAAATGTGCAAAAGTCTAAATGTAAATGTTAAATGTTAAATGTTAAATGTTAAATGTAAATGTTAAATGTTTGCCAAGTGTAAACTGAATATTCATGAATGGGCAAGTAGACTCCATCCCTACCCTCAAACAGCGCTGGTCTCAGATCAGAGACGCGAACTCAATCACCTCAAACAGTGCGCGCAAACCCCGCCCACATCTGATCTGGAAACTTTTGTTTTTAGCCTGGACGTAACTTCGGCTAGCTAGTATAGTTAGCCAACTAATTCTCCACTGGCGCCACAGAAATATTCTTTTTAAACCTACTTGACTCCTCATTAATGGTGTTTACGACAGAACGGCAGTTTGAAGCGGAGCCTCAGCCCGCACACCTGCCGTTACAGCCCGTTCAATCTCCCCCAACGGGAGGGAGTCGGAGCTGGCGGCCATGATGGCTTCGACTTCAGGCTTCTCTCCAGTATTTTGGTGCACCAATCCAGAGTCAGATGTGGGCGGAGCTATGCGTACTGTTTGACGTGTTTGAGTCCGCGTCACTGATCTGGGATAATAGGGGGTGGAGTCTACTTAAATATTCAGTTCGATCATTTAACATTTACATTTAACATTTAACATTTACATTTAACATTTAACATTTAACATTTAACATTTACATTTAACATTTATATTTAACATTTAACATTTAGCATTTAACATTTAACTTTTACATTTATATTTAACATTTATATTTAACATTTACATTTAGACTTTTGCACATTTAACTAAATGTGAGAAAACATGTTGTGTCATTTAGTTAAATGTGAGAAAACTAGTTATAGGTGCTCCTTTTACATTCGGCACCCCATAGCCTTCTACCACCCAGCTACCACTCTGGTGCCAGAGACTATTAAAGGATGATGTTTGTGTTGGTTCTGTGAACACGACGTACAAAAACTCTCATACCTGTAACCTACATAAGCACAGGACAGCAACGATGGTCAGTAAGATGACTGCAGCCAGAATCCCTCCTGCGATGACCACTGTCCCGGCTGACATTCGAAATGCTCTCCATGAACAGCCTAGAAGAGGAGGAGGAGCAGAAAGAAGCGGCTAAGCAGGCGGAGCCGAGAGTGAGGAGGATGAGGTCACTGGTTACAGCAGCTGTCATGAAAACGTCATAAGTTACTGTAGGCAAAAAAAGACCAGAACACTTGAAAAGCTAATTAAAAGAGATAAAGCGTGATCAGCTAAACATGCAGCGGGACTAACGGAGGCAGAAAGACCTCATGTTCCCTCATGTTTAATGAGGACAAGCCAAGGACCTGTTTACAATCTCTGAAATGACAGAAATCTGTCCCAGAAAGACACATTATTCATTTTATGATTATTTTCTTTCATGCTTAATGCAGCAAAGCTGGTCCCAAATCAGAATCAGAGTCAGAGAAAACAATGAAGGAACAAAAATGTTCAAACATGGTTGAGCAGCCCTGATACAAAATATAAACTCCCCATGCGTTGTTCTGCAGCAGGAGCAGAGTCACAGCTTTAGTCCCTGGAACCGAGCTGGAGTCGGACTCGGACCTGCTGTGACGACGAACCGGGCTGAGATGAGACACGATCTCCATCACATGATCACAGTTTGCTCTAAGAGCTTTGCAGGGATTTTTATGTAACTGAACGCCATCCATAATGAACTCATCCAACGACACCTTGAGGATCACCTCATCACCTACCGCATTGGGTTTCCATGGCAATGGTAGCCTCAACATCAGCATCCCAGTGCCAGGATGTCATTAACACCCACACAAGCAGTCAGCAGCACATTCAACCCACAGACACACACAAAGGTCAGCGTGCAGCCTTCAAGGAGCTTCAGCTCAGCAGCAACATTAGAGCAGATGGAGACAAACACACTCTTCGCCATCACATTCAATGAACGTGAAGCAGTTTGTTGCTCTAGAGTCAAGAGATGACGTTTTTTACATTTCCCTCAATGCTGATGTTGTCTGACTTGTTACGATCTCTTTCTTTTCTACTAGCAGAACCTGAACGTGCCCAAAACTGATGCGAGGCAGATAATTGACCAGTCTGACCTGCAGAGAAGCAGTTTTATGGTCAGTGGTGTTTGGTACCGATGTGTGCAGATCTCACCAACGCACTTATGTGAAAGTTTTTCTAAAGGAACTATTTTCTTCACGGTTCCACCCAGTTCCGCCATCAGTCCCTCACGCCGTGCAGTAGTTGGACCTTGTGACAACTCCAGATCAGGGCAGATTCACTGGCTCCAGTTTCAGCTCAGACAGGTGTAACACACACACACACACACACACACACACACACACACACACACACACACACACACACACACACACACACACACACACACACTCATCTGACCTGAAAGAATGAATGAGGAGCTGAGATTTGCCTCGACGTGTCAATGAGAGCAGAAAAGCAGAGCGTCTTCAGGTTCCACAGCTGAGGAGTTCAACCTGACACAACTTTTCTTCTTCTTCTTTCTGGGTGCAGCCACTAATCGGCTTTTGTTTAGGCTCAGATCAGATCTTAAAAGCGCAGATCCAAAGCGATGCAGATAAACGCAGGCTGATAATGAACTGTGCACCTCCGTCCTGCTCTCCGGCTCCGGCTCGTCCTGTCTGCGTTGTGTGCATTGGTGTGTGATGCAGCGCTGCTGTGTGACCGTGCGTCACAGCAGCGGCTGCGAAAATACCTGAAGGATGAATCCAGGTCAGTGAAACCCTGACGAATAAAGATGATAATCAGCGCTCACTGATTCACCACCGATACAAATAGAACAAGACTGTTTAAGTTTCTTATTGTCCAGAGGATTGAGCATCTCATAATTATAATAACTACTGTTCACTTCTAATTTGTGTCCTATTCATTCACTTCTGTATTGTAATTGAACCATTCGCCTGCATGAAAGTACAAACATCTTATTAGAAACCATAAATGTCTTTTCTCTTTCCTCAAAGTCAGGTTAAGTCTGCAGATGCACATAAATGATGTGGCCGAGTTCCTGGAAGCCGTTGTCTCCACCACAAAAAAGCAGAAGAACCGTTTCATTGTGTGAATTATTCAGCGCTTAAAGTAGGCTGAGATTTCACGGTATTGCCTGTAATATTTATGAGAGAGGCTTTCTTCTTACTTACTTCTCCACGGTTCTGCTGATCCTGCCGCGTTCTCACTGACACTTCTTCATCCAGCTGCTCCAGGAGGAGCACAGACACAGATCCATATGGGAGAAGAATGGAACTGAAGGTGGGTTGTTTGGACCGGAAGCTGACAACATCCAGGTGATTCTGGTCAACACGGGGCACGTTGGAAGCTGATTGTTATTTATGATTTGGCCTCTTTATACACATGTAGCTTAGAACAGACAGATGATCCAACGTCTATTAACGCTCATTCTTCACTGACACCTTTAGTAAAGTTCCAACCAGGTCTGTGGCCGTTGTAAAATCAGATTCAGGGTTCTTTGATCCAATCCATTTGTTTCATGTGGTTTCTGTGCTCACTCTTGTCTTCTTTTTCGGTCTTGTCTTCCCCTGTCTGTGTCATAATGTTGACCCCCTCCACCTTTTTGTTTTAGGTTCAGTGTTGGTTCGTCACAGTCCTGTCTGTGTTGAAGGTTGGTGCTGTCTTAGGTTTTGTTAATTGTCATGTGTTGTAAATCTGTTTTGTCACTTTATGTATTTAGTATATTAACCTGCTTGGCAGCAAATGTGAGGTAGTTATCCTTTGTGTTTTCTATGCTGTCTTGTGTTTGAATTAAATTCAGTCCTGTAGGGTCGGGCATTCGGGCGGTGCTGTCCTCCGGTCCGGTTTTGGTTCTTTGGCCTGAACTTCAAGCTGAGTCGGCCTGAGGCCCAGTCAGCCTCAGCTGCTCCAGCGTGTGTGAATGTGAGTGTGAGCCCACGTGAGCAGTGACAGTTTGAAGTCCTGGATGCTGTGGAGCCAAAAACCTTTGTTCATCCAAAGATGATGAATGAATTACAGAATCATCAGGAGCCAGAGGACAGTAAAGAAGAGAGGCGTTCAGGATCATTGAGTCGGAACTGAACGCTGGAGTTCTCGTTCATCGAGTCCTGCCTGGGGCCAGTGTTTGTGTGGGGCTACAGAAATACGCTGTCTGCTTTTAGCAGCGATGACTCCTCCGTCTTCACACGGAGCCTTGGCCAACAACAGTCAGACTGTGAAGGTGACTGTCTGTGTCTCCTGTTCCACTCGACAGCTGCTCTCCGTGACTCTCACCTCAGTAGCTAAGTGCTTGCTGCGCGTCTCGTCCAGTTTCCTGCTCCCATCGCAGCTGTCAGCCTACAGGTGTTATTTAGTCTAGGGACTCCAGCCTCTTGTTATGGTTCAGGCTGCAGCTTCTCAGGCTCTGAGGCCTCCGGGCTGTGGCGACCTACAGAGCTGCGCTGATGTTGGAGTTCCCACCAGACCTCAGTGTTTTTAAAATCCATGGAGTTATCCTCATGTTACGGCCGGTGATGTCAGCGCTGTCTCCCTGCGTCAGCGGCAGAGCTCAGAGTCTGGATCCGCTCACATGCTGCACAAACAGGTCCTCACCTTCAGACAAAACACAGGAAACGATCCTGCTCCTACTTTTTTTGACTTGCTTCCAGTGGTTTAATGTGATTTTAAAGAGTTTCTGTTAAATCTGCTCTTTTCCCATTGCAACGATCAGTACCAGAACAAATTGTTCGTTGACTTTTACATTTAGAAACAGTCAGTTTCTCACAGTTCCTAATTCCTTTGTGTCTGTGCAGGATTTATTTGGTCCCTTGTTCCAGTTTGAAAGTGTCTGTTTGTTGCTAACAGACAGGTGATAAGATGAAAGCTGCCGATAGCCTGAGGGTCGTAGATGTATCACATATTAGACGTAAACCAACAGAGCAGAGCCAACAGTTGCATCAATAATGAAACAGGCAGATTTCTACTTGATGGCTTCATCTCTGCTGCTCTGACCCGCTGTTATAAAAAGAACGAGGCCTTTTTAGAGACTCTTCCAGCTCATCTCCAGTGGAGCGTGTGGAGAGCAGCTTTACAGCATACGCACCTGACGGCCTCATGCCTCTGTTCTATCACTCACAGAATAAGGAGCCAAATCACAAAAGAAACTAACCGCGTCAGCTGGAGATGAGGTAGAAGCTGTTTAATGCTCAATGTGTTGTTTCATTCTGAGCCAAGAGAAAACATATCAACGCATCATCATTTTGTTGTCAAGGTTGAGTTGCTTCTAAAACAAGACATTGTGGTTCTCATGGGTAAGAGGTTAGGACATACAGATGAGGTCCAAGTGAAAGGGTTCTGTTCTGAGCCTGCTAAGTCTGATCAGTGTGACTAGACCACTGCCACAGCATTTCATCAAGTGCAGCAGTTAGAACAGTGGTGTCCCAGCATGTGGACTTTCTGCACCTCTCAGCTCCCAACTGTCACCATGAATGTACACAACAGGTTAATGAATATTCACCCCTCCTCATTAGCATATTACTCAGGACATTAGCATAGAAAGACACAAACTTTAGCATGAAGGGAGCAGATGATTCAGAGGGCACAGAAGGAGCGTGGGCAGATCAGGTCCGAAGGGGACAGCAGGTCAGAATTCATTATGTTCAGTAAGTGTAGACACAGAGGCAATGACAGGAAGCAGTGTCAGCTAAGGAGACCGGGCAGAGACCAGTTAGAGACCAGTCAGAAACCAGGGCAAGACTAAATAGAAACCAGTTAGAGACCAGGGAGAGACTAGACAGAAACCAGGTAGGGATCAGTCAGAGACCAGTCAGAGACCAGGGAGAGACTAGACAGAAACCAGGTAGGAATCAGTCAGAGACCAGGGAGAGACTAGACAGAAACCAGGTAGAGACCAGTCAGAGACCAGGGAGAGACTAGACAGAAACCAGTTGGAGACCAAAGAGAGACTAGACAGAAACTAGGTAGAGACCAGTCAGAGACCAGGGAGAGACTAGGCAGAAACCAGGTAGGAATCAGTCAGAGACCAGGGAGAGACTAGACAGAAACCAGGTAGAGACCAGTCAGAGACCAGGGAGAGACTAGACAGAAACCAGTTGGAGACCAAAGAGAAACTAGACAGAAACCAGGTAGAGACCAGTCAGAGACCAGGGAGAGACCAGGGAGAGACTAGGCAGAAACCAGGTAGGGATCAGTCAGAGACCAGTCAGAGACCAGGGAGAGACTAGACAGAAACCAGGTAGAGACCAAAGAGAGACTAGACAGAAACCAGGTAGAGACCAGTCAGAGACCAGGGAGAGACTAGACAGAAACTAGGTAGGGATCAGTCAGAGACCAGGGAGAGACTAGACAGAAACCAGTTGGGGACCAAAGAGAGGCTAGACAGAAACCAGGTAGGGATCAGTCAGAGACCAGGGAGAGACTAGGCAGAAACCAGGTAGAGACTAGATAGAGACCAGGTAGGGAAGAGGTAGACAAAGGTTAGAGACAAAGTAGACACCGGGTAGAGACCAGTGAGGTTTGAAACCTCTGCTTGGTCTCAACAATGGAGATCTGCTTCCTCTGACACTTCGATGGGACCAGCGAGTCTTGGTCTCCACTGACACATTGAGCTGCTGTGACCTGGAACCGAGGCTCTAAAATGCAAATGAGCTCAGAGGTGAAGCTGTTGCATTTTTTATTTCATGTTGGTTCTGTTTGTACTGCTCAGTGTAGCGTGTGACCCAGAGGACAAACTCCAGAACAAGTCCAGAGAAGGTGAGAGACATGTTGAGCTGCATTTAAAGGAGGCAAAGCCAGCGCCACACGCTGCGACAGCGCCATCTGCTGCTGCTTCACGGCACTGACGGGTTCCTGCTTCATGGAAGTGACTTTCACAGCTGCAGCCGTTTCCTGAGCAGTAACGGGGTCAGGGCTTCATACTGCTCAGTCTCGTCCATCCATCATCTGAACCAGTCGGCTGCTGGAGGCCTCACAGCTTTTCACCCACTGCCCTTCAGCAAAGATCAGGTCTTGGTTCTTTGGGCCTAATGTGAAAAAAATATATATCAATGAAAGGAGGAAGGAAGATAAATAAACTTCATGATGATCGTTTAGCATGAGGGGGATCAGCGGAGCCGCATCTCCTTCCCCAACCCCCCCACTCGGACTCAACAGACGGCCACTGTACCGCTCCAGCTCCTGCCAGGATAGCCCTCGCTAGCTGATGTCACTCCATCACATCCCGTGAGCTGGACTTTCTGTGTGTAACAGAGACTTGGATGGCTGTCGGTGAGTCCAACGCTTTTTCTGAACCTTTGCCTGCTGATTGCACATATTTTAACTCTCCAAGGACGTCTGGCCGTGGAGGAAGACTGGTGACCGTCTTTAGAGAGAGTTTTGCTTGTAACCAGGTCATGACAACAGTACTTCACCCCAGCTTTGAGATTAATTTATTTAAGCTGTGTACTGTGCCTCCCTCACTTTGTGGTGTCATCTACAGGTATAATAAAAACTTCATCAGCGATTTCACTGACTTCTTGGCCCAAATAATACTTAAGTTTGACCGAATGTTAATACTTGGGGATTCGTCCTATAAACACCTCCACATGTGTATGAGAATGGCCCAGATTTCATTCAAGCCCAGGTTTAAAATTCTAGCAGGACAAGCTAGAACTGAGCACCGAGCAACAAAGTGGGGGAGTTAAATATTTAAGAGTAGGAGCCTCTAAAACTGTCCAAATATTTTTTAACCTGTTACATTTGACTTTTGAGTCAAGATGTAAAGGAAGCTTTTTTGTTATTCCTACAGTATATTTTATTTTTTTAAAGTTGTATTTCTTCACAGTTTTATTTAACAGAACTGTTTAATTCTTGCTTATTTTGAAAAGCAGCCATTTTTATACTATAAATTAGATAACATTGTAAAGATACAGTATGCTCATTTCGATGTTACATAACAATAAATTTGTCAAAAGGTTATTAAATTGCACTGAATAATTTCATTTGACAGTGAAGTATTACATGCAGGCTACTTAATAATATATCACAGTAATAGTTAGAATTTTCTGGATCTTTGCTTCCAGACAAATTGCGTAACCAGACCTCTTTATATTTTAGTTGAACAGCCCTACTTTAGATCCACACTGACCCTTTTAATGTGTGGTTTTCACTCCCCATCAGTAAAAGCTCTGTTTTGTGGGCGTGTCGCAAGCAGCTCACCACACCTCTGTGAGGAAGCGCATACCTTTTTTGTTGTTGTTTTGTTTTTTTAAATTGGCTCCATGGATACGAGCTACCGCACGGTTAGGATACAATAGGTGGCAGTAGTGCGACATTGAGAATGCAATCCACCCCAATCCTCCACAGAAGACGACCCACTACAGGACTGCACGACATTAGCCAGCTGGTTCGTAGCGTAGTAGAACCATGCGTCTACGATCCCGAATCTGACCCTGAAGCTGAAGAGGAGGCTGTTGAAGTCACCACATTTCTGATGCAAGATGTGTCTCATTGGTAACGTCACATTTACTTCAATTTAATTGATTTATGTAATTTGCAAAGCGACTAGTGGTTGCTAATGCGAATGCTAAATGGCGTGTGCAGCTTCAATATTCACAACACGACTTACCTGGAAAACTCTGCTTTATCTCAAATTATACAAATAAATAAACGTTATTCAGCATAGCTAAAATAATAGCTGAAATAATATAAATAAATGTTACAGTTTTTGTCTTGCTTGTGCTGCTGCTCTGACATAATTTTATTGTGCATTAATTTTCAGAGCAGTCACTGCATGACCTACCTGGGAACAAAAAGATAGCAGGACAGGTGGGAGATGTGGTGATCCTTGTTCTCATCCCTATTTGGAAGACTTTGGAAGACAGAAGCAGTGCTCTATCAGAGGGAGGGATTTTGGGTGCCATCGATGCACCCAATCACGTTTGGAAACCCTGAAATGTAAAGTAATAAGCAAAGTGTGTGTGTCCAGTAAATTCGAGGTGTATGCATTAAAATATGTGTCATAGATTATCGTGGAAGGGACAAACCTGCCATCCTGTGGAATCTTCTTTAATGACACGCAGAGGTTTGTGGCCAGGGAACTGTACAATTGTGCACAGGAACCGTTTCAGGGCCACACACACGGTATGAACGGCTCTACACACCGTTGCCTTTCCCACATGCTCTGCATCGTCCAAATAAAAAAAAAATGCTTTCTGTGGTAAGCGCAGACCCATGGTTTGATAAGTTTGAAATAAACGGTTTCAAAGGGTTCGTTAATTAAATTAAAGATTCTTTAGAAAAGCGATAACGCTCCTTCAAATAATCATCTGGATATGGAAAAACATTGATATGTGGCCTTATGACTCTGTCACGGTGGAAAAAACTAATAAGCTGTGTCTCCACAGGCTCGTCCTTAAACGGGCACGTCATGCTCCGCATGCACTTTCTGAACTTTCTATGGGAGGACTTGGCGGAAGTCCAGTTTTGGTTCAGTATCACATGGGAGTGGTGGTTCAGGATTTGCAGGGAGGAGTCCCTTCCTGTGACAAAACAAGAGGAATGGTTTCAGAACAAGATGGTGTCTGTCTCCATGGGCTAAGGTCGCAAAATGTGAAAAAAGGACTGACTACAACATGACTCACAGAGTCATAGGAACACTCCAGAATGTCTATAAAGGGGATTTTGCATGATCAGTCCCCTTTTAACATTCTATTTTGCAGCAGGTCAATGCTCGATGAGGAAACGTTTGGATGTTTACTGCTCATCGTGTTACTCTGTGGGTCAGAGCAGGACCCATTGTGGCTCAGATCTTTGGAAGAGGAGCAGCAGGTGTGACGTGACATGCCAGAGGTGAAGCCAGCAGTCAGATGGCGGGTCCAGGCACCCCCACCACAGAACCGACGACCAGCTCTGGCTCAGTGTCTGACAAGTTGTGACTGTGACACAAGCAGCTTAACACGCCCACCTTTTACCAGATGCTGATGTTTTAACCATATATGTACTGATTGGTATCTGATTGGAGAATTTTTCTTTCAGTAGCTAGGACTTCCTCTAACATCACTATAAATCAGTTGGTACATCAGTTAGTCAGTTAGTGGTCATTGTTCCTGTCTGGATGATGTTGATTCACTCGTCCTCCGCTGCGGGAGCTCGGCTGGGATTTAAGGTAAGACTCGTACATAAAGCTTCAGTTCTAGCTGCTGCTTCATAGGAAAATGGATGTGATTATTCAGCATCTTGTCACTGATTCTCAAACAAATCAATGCTACTGTACTATCAGCAGGTAATTCTGCTGCGTTTCATTGGAGGCACTGTATCGTATTCAATGTTAGTTTTCTTTCTCTTCTTTAAAAGGCCTGAAACCCTCCGGTACAACATGAGACATCTGGGAGCAAAGCAAGATATGACTTGAACTTGACTTGAACTTGAAACTACACTTGAACGTCTTGTTCACAACTAAGAAGCTGCTTTATTAAATTTATTGTGATTTGATTTTATGTTCAGGGCCAGACAAGAGTGGAGTATGTAGGCATGTGTTCCAGCAAAGCTGGATAAGATCTTTGCTTTTTGCTGTTTGTGAGTTACTTAGACATGTGTCAGACATCTCCTTTTCCTCCCTCTCTCTTCTGCTTTGTGCAGTCTGGTTTTAATCCTGTTGTTGCTCTTCAACCCCTGAGCCCAGTTCTGCTGCTGAGGGGATTTCCTTCAGTCCTGGCTCAATGGGACTGCTGTGGTTTTTGTCACATTCCTTGACTCTGGCTTCTAGCCTTGATGAAGGTGTTGTGTATCCATGTGGAGTTGCTGATGAAAGCTACAACCTATATTTTCTGTGTTTTTTCATAGATGAAGCTGTTAGTGCTGCTGCTGTTGGCCTTGCCTGCTCTGCCCTTAGACAGCTCCAAGAACGAAACCAAACTGAGTAAGAAAAGCTGCTTTGAATCCTTGACAATGACGAGAGAAAAAGAAAAAAAGGCAACAGATAAGTGGCCGACCTTGGCGGCAGCTGATCCGTCTGTTCACAGGAAACCTTCATCTTGTAATGAAGACAGAAATGCTGGACATATTTTCTGTAATGGTGCAATTCTGCTTATTTCCTTTTTTTCACACAGTTCGTCGAATGAAACCAAGTCTGGGAAACATTGTTCCGTCTGGTCCGGTGCAGCTAAACAAGCGAGGTGGGTCTCACTCTTTGAATATGGATCAAACCAACCTCAAATGGGAGACCTGGAAGGGTTCTCTTCCCAATGGAGCTGTTTCAATCTACAATAAATATGTTGGACACACCGACTATGTATGTAAGCATGGCTGTAACGCCGGCTTCTACCGGCCTCAAAAGGGCCCTTATTGCCACTATTCTCATAAAAAGGTGGGGCATCAGACCTCCCAGTTTGAAATCCTAGTGAACAAACAAAACATTGAGTTTTTGGAGTGGGAAGATGCCTCTCATGGCTCAGTGCCTCAACATTCAGTCATAACCTGTGCAGGCAGAAATGCTGTATATGTTGGGAAGAACAAGTATGGGCTAGGGAAGGTGGTTCCACTGGGAAAAGCCTTCTACCTTCCCTGGAAAAAGACAGAGTACTGGTATTATCACTACCAAGTCTTGACCTTTAGCAACGATGTAGTCAGTGAGGACATTTCTGATGTCAAGTACAAGATGAATCAGGCAAAAATTTACACGTTCCCTCCAAAGACCATAGACACGTCAAGTATCAGCAACAATCAGTGCCAGTTGGTATCAAAGACAGTGACCCTGACCACGACAACTCAAGTGTCACAAAAATGGGACCACAGCTTTTCTCTCCAAATGGGAGTCAAGAAAACCTTCACTGCAGGGATTCCCACAATAGCCTCTGGACAAATTGAGCTGAGTATGCAGGTGTCCTACCAGTTCACCACGGGGACCACTCACACCGAATCAAACAGTCACTCCGTCTCCATTAAGTACGATGTTCCACCAAACAACCTCTGCACTGTCAAGATGGTGGGAAGGAAGAGTGAAGTGACGGTCCCGTACACGGCTCGACTCAGACGCACCTACCGCAACGGAGAGACCAGAGAGGCGTCCTTCACTGGAACCTACAAGGGAGTCCAATTTGGACAAGTGGAGGCCCTTGCGGGTCGTTGTGTACCCAACACTGGTGCCAAGCCTTGTCCTGGAGCCGGATAAACGCAAAACTTTAAATGAAGCAGAACAGAGCTAATCAGGCTTCGCTCATATTTAGGCGCTTTAGAACAGTTTAGTCATTCTTTCAGTGTGCTTTCAGGACGCAGGAAGCATTGCCTTAATTCGTGTTGTAAACGTAAATGAAGTAAAGAAGTGTAATGAAGCTGGTCCTCCAGAGGAACAGAGGAAGCTCAACAAGCATCACAGCAGCCTGAAAGGAGCCGAAGGATGAGAAGGGACACTGGCCGTGATCAGAGAGACGGAGTGTTGAAGCCAACTTTATTTTAGATGAATTCATGTTTGTAGGAATAAATGTAATCTGTAAATCATTCATAAAAGTAAATTAAGGATGGATGCCACATGTCCTGACAAGTCTACTGATTCTTTTCGCACAAGACATATTTGCTGCTTTGCTCTTAATAAAATAAATTAGCTGCATTTCAAGCAGGAGTCTTCTGTTTTCATTAAAGGGGCTTTTCCTTAAAACACTGGTTCTGGGCTCATCTGCCTTATTTTATCTCATCATAGCTCAATGTTAAACTGTCTTCACTTCCTCTAAACTAAACCAACTATAAGTTGTTGAGTCACACTGATTAACACCCACAGATGCTGATTACCCTTAAAGTCACATATTAGATTAGAGCACCAACCTAATAAAAAAGCTGTGTCACTATGAGCTGACATCTGATAAACCTAGAGAACCAGACCACACAACAAAAAGGGGAGTTCTCTGAGTATGCAGGTGTCCTACCAGTTTACCACGGGGACCACTCACACCGAGTCAAACAGTCACTCCGTCTCCATTAAGTACGATGTTCCACCAAACAACCTCTGCACTGTCAAGATGGTGGGAAGGAAGAGTGAAGTGACGGTCCCGTACACGGCTCGACTCAGACGCACCTACCGCAACAGAGAGACCAGAGAGGCGTCCTTCACTAGAACCTACAGGGCCCTTGTGGAGGCACTTGCAGGTTGTGTACCCAACACTGGTGCCAAGCCTTGTCCTGGAGCAGGATAAATGCAAAGCTTTAAATGAAGCAGAACAGAGCTTATCAGGCTTCGCTCATATTTAGGCGCTTTAGAACAGTTTAGTCATTCTTTCAGTGTGCTTTCAGGACGCAGGAAGCATTGCCTTAATTCGTGTTGTAAACGTAAATGAAGTAAAGAAGTGTAATGAAGCTGGTCCTCCAGAGGAACAGAGGAAGCTCAACAAGCATCACAGCAGCCTGAAAGGAGCCGAAGGATGAGAAGGGACACTGGCCGTGATCAGAGAGACGGAGTGTTGAAGCCAACTTTATTTTAGATGAATTCATGTTTGTAGGAATAAATGTAATCTGTAAATCATTCATAAAAGTAAATTAAGGATGGATGCCACATGTCCTGACAAGTCTACTGATTCTTTTCGCACAAGACATATTTGCTGCTTTGCTCTTAATAAAATAAATTAGCTGCATTTCAAGCAGGAGTCTTCTGTTTTCATTAAAGGGGCTTTTCCTTAAAACACTGGTTCTGGGCTCATCTGCCTTATTTTATCTCATCATAGCTCAATGTTAAACTGTCTTCACTTCCTCTAAACTAAACCAACTATAAGTTGTTGAGTCACACTGATTAACACCCACAGATGCTGATTACCCTTAAAGTCACATATTAGATTAGAGCACCAACCTAATAAAAAAGCTGTGTCACTATGAGCTGACATCTGATAAACCTAGAGAACCAGACCACACAACAAAAAGGGGAGTTCTCTGAGTATGCAGGTGTCCTACCAGTTTACCACGGGGACCACTCACACCGAGTCAAACAGTCACTCCGTCTCCATTAAGTACGATGTTCCACCAAACAACCTCTGCACTGTCAAGATGGTGGGAAGGAAGAGTGAAGTGACGGTCCCGTACACGGCTCGACTCAGACGCACCTACCGCAACAGAGAGACCAGAGAGGCGTCCTTCACTAGAACCTACAGGGCCCTTGTGGAGGCACTTGCAGGTTGTGTACCCAACACTGGTGCCAAGCCTTGTCCTGGAGCAGGATAAATGCAAAGCTTTAAATGAAGCAGAACAGAGCTTATCAGGCTTCGCTCATATTTAGGCGCTTTAGAACAGTTTAGTCATTCTTTCAGTGTGCTGTCATGAATGCAACATGTCCTGACAAGTCTACTGATTATTTTCCCATGAGACACATTTTACTGTTTTGCTCTTAATAAAATAAATATTCAATTTAATTTTATTTATATAGCACCAAATCACAACACGGTTATCTCAAGGCACTTTACAAGGTAAGGTAAGGTAGGATTTAGGATTTTATGTCTTTTGAACAACTTTGAATAGACTTTGACTAGTTGATCTGTTTCATTAGGTTCCAAAGACATATATAGAGTAGTATCATCTGCATAACAATGAAAATTTATAGAATCTAGATAGATAGAAACACAACTGGCTTCTGGGTTTTAGAGTCTGGGTGAGAACGGCTCAGAGTGAGGCTCTCAAATGAGTTATACCTATGTTTAGGTTTAGGAGTAATTAATAAATCTGAGTTATAAATTGCTGCTACTCCTCCACCTCTACCTGTACTTCTAGGAACATGATAGTTGATGTGACTCATTGAAGTCGGATCATTTAAAGTAACATATTCATCCTGCTGCAGCCAGGTTTCAGTGAGACAGAACAGATCTATGTGATGGTCACTTATCAAGTAATTGATTAACAAGGATTTAGACGGGAGAGATCTGATATTTAATAAACCACACTTTATTAACCTACTGTTACTTTGTTCTTTAAGAGGAACTGTTTGTTTGTTTTTATTAAATTCTGGTTGAGATTACTCAAAGAAGTTTGACCTTTAATCAGCTTGTCCATATTAAATCAAATCAACCAATCTTTACATTTAGGCTATGTACCACAGGCTTTTAAGGTGGCCTCTATTGAAAAAAACAACCCTGGACCCTGGAGAACTAGCCAACTATATGCCCATTTCCAAATTTGCAAGATTCTTGAAAAATTTGTGGCTAAACAATTATCTGACCACCTGAGTGGGAACAACCTGTACGAAGATTTTCAGTCAGGATTTAGAAAACATCATAGAGCAGAAACAGCTCTGGTTAGAGTAACTAATGATCTTCTATTAGCTTCGGACAATGGTCTAGTTTCTGTCCTTGTCCTGTTAGATCTTAGTGCTGCATTTGATACAATTGATCATAACATTCTATTACAGACACTAGAACATAGAATCGGGATTAAAGGAACAGCATTGAGATGGTTTAAATCCTATTTGTTGAACAGATTCCAGTTTGTTCATGTTAATGAGAAATTCTCCACATTCACAAGGATTAGCTATGGAGTACCACAGGGTTCTGTGCTGGGTCCAATTCTGTTTAGCCTATACATGTCTCCTAGGTGAGATTATAAGAAAGCATTCTATTAATTTTCATTGTTACGCAGATGATACTCAGCTATATATGTCCTTGGAACCAAATGAAACAGATCAACTAGTCAAAATTCAGGGTTGTTTAAAAGACATCAAATCCTGGATGTCCCAAAACGTCCTTCAACTAAATTCAGATAAAACTGAAATTCTTATTGTTGGGCCTAAAAATCTTTGAGAGACATATTGAGTCAGATAGCCACCCTGGATGGCATAACATTAGCTTCAGATTCTACTGTGAGGAACCTTGGTGTCATCTTTGACCAGGATCTCTCTTTTACATCATACATTAAACAAATCTCCAGAACCGCCTACTTCCATCTTAGAAATATAGTTAAAATCAGAAGCATCCTCTCTCAGAGCGATGCAGAGAAACTGATCCATGCATTTGTTACCTCTAGGCTGGACTACTGTAACTGCTTACTCATAGGATGTCCTAACAGCTCCTTAAAAAGCCTACAGCTTATTCAAAATGCTGCAGCCAGAGTTCTGACAGGACTTAGAAAGAGAGATCACATTTCTCCTACATTAGCTTCTCTGCACTGGCTGCTTGTAAAATGTAGGATAGAATTTAAAATTCTCCTACTCACCTACAAAGCACTTAATGATAAAGCTTCTTATGTTAAAGACCTCATAGTTCCTTGTGCACCCAGCAGAAAACTTCGTTCGTCAGAGCGCTGGGCTACTTGTGGTTCCTATAGTCTTTAAATGTAGAACGGGAGGCAGAGCTTTTAGCTACCAAGCTCCTCTCCTCTGGAACCAGCTCCCTCTTCAGGTTCGAGAAGCTGACACACTCTCCACCTTTAAGATTAGGCTTAAAACCTTCCTTTTTGATAAAGCTTATAGTTAGAGATGGTTCAGGTCACTGGCAATGATTGTTAGTCACAGGAACCATCTCTTAGGTACCACAGGTATCATTGGCCTCAAAGGTCCAACCGTCCTGCCTGTGCTCTGTTGTTGCTTGTTGTTGTTGCTGTGCTGTTCTCTCTCTCTATCCTCTCACCCCAACCAGTCGAGGCAGATGGCCGCCCACATCCAGCCTGGTTCTGCTGGAGGTTTCTTCCTCATTAGAGAGAGAGTTTTTCCTCTCCACTGTAGCTGTCAAATTAAATGCTTGCTGTATGTGGGATTTGTTGGGTTTAGTTGTGTGAGGTCTTAAACCTTACTTTGTAAAGTGCCTTGAGATAACTTTGTTGTGATTTGGCGCTATATAAATAAAATTGAATTGAATTGAATTGGTAAGTCACTCCTATTTGATTTGTGTGTGACTTGTATAGTTTAGGTGGTCGAGAAGCAGACACAGTCTCTATGCGATAATAAGACTAAGAGTGGGTGGCGGCTGTAGAGAAGGTGCAGAGAGGCGTGTAAGACTGCGACTCTGCGTCCTGGGATTCACTCTGAGTTGTCACGGAGTGGGGAGACTAAGCAACATGGCCATGTTACTAGAGAGCAGAGAGGCTCCATTCAACGTGGGATGGACGCCGTCTCTTCTAATCAGCCCAGGTTTTACCCAAAAAGTGCTCCAATTAGCCACAAAGCCCACATCGTTTGCAGGACAACCAGCGGTGGAGCGATGACAACCGGCTGTACATCCAGAGATGTAGAGATCCAGAGAAAACTAAAAAAAATAAGCTGCAGTTCAAGCAGGAGTCTTCTGTTTTCATAAAGAGGCTTTTCCTTATCACTGGTTCTGTGGCTCATCTGCCTCATTTTAACTCATCATAGCTCAATGTTAAACTGTCCTTACTTCCTCTAAACTAAACCAACTTAAGTTGGAAGTTGGTTTAGTTTAAAGTAAGTAACTAGAAGTTGTTTTAGAACAACACCTACAGATGCTGATTCACCCTTCAAGTCACATATTAGGGTGTAGCAACCTAATAAAAAAGCTGTGTCACAAAGATCTGACATCTGATAAACCTAGAGAACCAGACCACACAATGAAGGGGAGTGATCCACCCACAACTGCTGCTCGGAGCAGATTTCTATATTAAAATCGCTGGAGACCTTTTGTCTTGCAAACCACCAGAGAACCATTTGTGTGGAACCGTGCAGCAGTGACATCCTGACATTCACATTCTCAGTCAAATCTGCTACAGCCAGCTGTGTTTCGCAGAGGAAACCAAGTCACTGACCTCAGCAGTCTGCACGAACATAAGATAAGATGATGATTGTGAAAGCTAAATGTGTGAATGAGCAACTGTTTAGTCCATCCATCCATTTTCCAAGCCGCTTATTCCCATATGCGGGGTCGCGGCGGTGCTGGAGCCTATCCCAGCTGGTTATGGGCGAGAGGCAGGGTACACCCTGGACGGGTCGCCAGTCCATCGTAGGGCAACACAGAGACAGACAACCATGAGACACACCAACCTGAGCTAACAAGAGCTATCATGAGCTAACAGCTATTGTGAGTTACAGTAACATGCTCGACCATCAGCCACTGTGAGCTACCATGACTTAACATGAGCCACAATGACCTAACATGGGCTTTGTACTGTATGAGCCATATGCTACATTATTGGTTGGATCACATGATGGTGACATATGTCAAAGGTACCTGCTCACCTGAAATGAGGGAGGAGAGTGCAAGAATTGGATAGATGTAATTTTGTTGACCGCTAATACTAACACAATTCATCTGATTGTACAGTATGGAACAAGTGGTGTATGTGCAATAAACGGAACAAAACAACATGAAGGATCTACGTGCTTCTTTGTATCACGTTAGACAAAGGACAACAATGCTTAGGTTTTTGTGTTATTTAGGCAAAAAGAATTTGCTACTTTCATTTATGAGCGAAAACGCTAAAGATGAAGATGATGAAAGGCTCGAACGAATCAATCATCCATGAAGACATCAAGCAACAGAGTGCAAAGAAATCAAGGAGGCACCAAGTAAGAGCAGCAGGTCACAGACGGTTAATCTGGTCAGATTTTACGCTGTGAGCAGATATGACACCATCAGGAGGACGTGCGCATTTTGTACCTTCATAAAGCGACGCTTTGTTATTGGAGTTTCCATCCATTTTCCAAGCCGCTGAATCCCATATGCAGGGTCGCGGGGGTGCTGGAGCCTAACCTTGCTATGGGCGAGAGGCAGGGTCCACCCTGGACGGGTCGCCAGTCCATCAAGACAGACACATACAACCATTCACACACACACTCACACCTACAGGAAATGGAGCGAGATCAATCAACGTCTTTGGACTGTGGGAGGAAGCCGGAGAACCCGGAGAGAACCCACGCAAACACGGGGAGAACGTGCAAACTCCACACAGAAAGGCACCAAGGAATTGAATCCAGAACCTTCTCGCTGTGAGCCGGCGGTGCTACCCACCGCACCACCGTGCCGCCTTGATGTGTTAAAGATGTTAATGTTTAATTAACTGTCCAACAACTAAGTCAAGCAGAACCACCTGGTGGGTCAATGTGTGGCTACTGCCCTCTGCTGCCAAAGCACCGTCACAGCGAAGCAGCACTGCGAACCGAGCAGCTGCTGTTTGTTTCAAAGGTGATGATGCGTTATTTCCACCGTGGTCATAACTGTGGACCTGGCGTTTGTAGTTGATCTTACTGAACTCAACAAAAACCTACAAGGCAAAGAGCTACTCGTACTGCACCTTACGCTGAGAAGTGTAAAGCTCCGACTGTTTGAGCCACAGTTCACCTTCAACGTCACAATTCCTAACACTGTGTGAAACCAGATCTGAGTTTCCAAAAGGCCGATCTTTCTGATAAAAAGAGAAAATGTGTGTTTGTGATTACATCTCGTGAAAGAATTTTCTCAGCGCTTCTAAGATTTTTCTACCATTGAGTACGATATCAAGCTGTTGACAACTTCCCTTCCATATTCTCTAATGACGCTGAACAAAAGCAGATTAAAAACCAAACCGACCAACGACCATCTCTATGACTTCCTTCACCTCTCAACCACAAACTGACTCCAGACCTCCCAGCAATCCTGCAGGCCAAAGCCCAACTTCATTGTTCACACTGAGCGCAAAATATTACATGTATATGTGTTATTAAGCCCTATTACTTACTGTAACAAATGTAAGGATTTATGTTGATAGCATTTTAAAACAAATATTAGTCGATCTGTTAACAATCCAAACTTATTTTCATTAGAAGCTTGAAGTATAGTACAGTATATATGTATATAATTCATTTTCTATCTCCACCCCTCCAGGTGAGGCAATACGTGTCACGGAATGCAGGGGACGCAATGCACAGCCTTAGACAATGACTATGGTTTTATAAGGTTGAATGCTTTCGCAATGGTCAGACAGGCAAAGGTCGGCACACAGGTAGCTCAGCGACAGTACAGAAAGGGAGCAGGCAAAAGGCAGTCAATATCCAGGCTAGGTTCAGCAAACTCGTGATGTTTAACTCTCACATGAAGCTAGGACATGTTTGTTCTTCTATATGTTGTATCTAACTGAAACTGCACGAGTGACCACCAAGTATTTTACCACCTTTAATATCTGCATGAGACTAGTTAACCAGTAAGATGCTTTCATGTTGCCAAAACGTGATTACTAGAGCCAAAAGCTTTTGATAGGACACATAATTCTGCCTCATTTTAAATACATTGAGCTCTGTTTTGTCATATTTACATTTGTAATAATAAACAGTAATGTACAATAATAATAAATAAACAGATTTAATGAGCATCCAGTACGTCTTTCGACCAGTTGAACCAGTTAAACCAGTAAGATGCTGTCTTCACATTGCCAAAAAGTGATTCAATCCTCTCTGCTTTGATTAGATACTTATTTCTGCATCATTTTAACCTTAAATGTGTTCTACTAGATCAAAATAAAGATTTAGTTAACATCCAGTTCATCTGATCAATTCCTGTACAAGTCTGAAACCAGTAGAACCAAGAAAAGATTTGTTTTCATGTTGCCAAAAAGAGATTCTACCTCAGATAGGTACAGACAGTGGTCAAGTGAACTTAAACGTGAGGAGCTCCATGGACTTAAAACGACACACAAAAAGGCTTCTGAACAAGAGATATTGGCATGAATAAATTTTTGGCAACGTTAAACAAGCATCTTACTAGTTGTACTGGCTGTCGGACGTGTGGTATAAAAAGATGAGGCAGGAGTAGTTATACAGAATTAGCAACAGCTTTACTAGTTTCTGCAAGTGGATACATGACAAAATGCCTCAGACTTCAATGTAAACCACGTTTTTTTAAAATTTCACTGCCATCACACTATGAAACCATGCATTTGGGAATGTCAGCATTTCATCTTGAAGAATGGTACTGTAGTGATATTTGACTTTTTTAACATATTTTACCAGATTCAGACTCTGTAGGCTGATGCATGAATTTCATGTAATTTTGCCAGTTACTGTATATTATGGCAGCATGTACAAAAGTGCCCGAAGAAGGCATAAGGGTTAAGATGTTCCCTCGTTCTCTGGTAAATTTTACCAACACGGTACGTCCCGGCCTCTTCTGTGGGGTTAGGTCTCTTCAAGACAGTACCTGGCTCCCATACTGTACACTTGAAAGTGTATTTCAGTCTCTACTTTGACTTTCCAACAATTTTCTCATTTCCTTGTTGATCAATTTGTCTAATCCAGGCTCCAAGGCCAAGAGTGCTGGCATCACACTGCAAAATAGTCGTTATTATACTCTGGCAGTGTGACTGAAAACCTGTTAAAGGTACAGTATGTGACCATCCATTAAAGTCTTTGAAGCTCCCTTGGGTTGTTGGGTTGCCTGAATGTCTTTGATAGCCTGTAGTTTGTCTTCAGACGGCTGTAGGCCATCTTTTGTGAGTGTGTGACCATAGAACTTGACTTTGCGCTGTTTAAACTGTAGTTTCTTAAAGTTGAACCCGATGTTGTGTTTCATTGCAGTTTCCATTACATGTATTAGGCATTGTCGTGCTCCTCTTCTGTGGATTTGTATATGATAAGGTCATCTGGTTCATCTTCCGACTCATTGCCCTCATAAGCGGCCACTATTCCTCAGCTCGGTTTCGCCGGCATGACGCGGAAGTACGACTGCTCCCGAGACAGAAGTACAAACAAACATAACACGGATTATAAGGAACCCCTATATGTGTGGTGTGTGCGACTGTGTGTGTGAGAGTCCGGGAGGTTATGGCGTGAGGTAAGCCGAAATGTGAGTGACTGTCCAGTGCCAGCGGGAGGGACAAACTAGCGGTTTGACCAAGTTCTTGTGCTTGGCTGCATCCCACCATTGATGGATTATCTGGTGGAGCCTTCACTATGTTGAACTTAGTGGTGATGGTGTTTCGTTTATGTGTCACCTTAATTCTCAATTATGTTGCCACCATAACCAATGAGTATAATGTTGCTTGGTTTATTGGTAGGGGCAAATGGTAGAATTTGCAGGTCATCTGTTGTGAGAATACAGTTGTCTGCTCCTTTAACTTCATGTCGTAACAGTCATTTAATTTCACTGTGGCAAACAATTTATCTGGATATTTTCATAGTGTCAACTGCATTAACCGAGATGACAGTACCTATAGTGGCTGTAGATTCTGGACTGCTGTCATCCTCTTCAGTACTGTGGCAGTGTTTGTCCTCTGGGCTTTTTATTTCATGTAAATGTTTGTTTCTCTTCATGCATACTGTTAGAAAGTGTCCAATTTTACCATAGTATTTACATTGCACTGACTTTGCTGGACATGGACCTGATCTCTGATGGTTGTCTCCGCACCTGTAGCATCCACTGGTCTTAGGATGGAGATATTTAGGGTTGGGCTGGCTCCTGAATTTGTTGTCCCTGTTATAGTTTCTCTGCTTTGTGTGGGGTCTCTGATGCTTGTATTGAGGTGCATAAAGCTTTTTGTTTGCTTCTCACTGCATGTACATCTGTCAGTTGTCTGTCACCCTTGCTTATGATCTCCATCTGATTTCTGGTGCTCTCTTCTGCTTTGGCTAAGTCATAGACTTGATAGCATCACTTCTGACTTGATTAGATTTCAGAGCAAACACTAATGTGTCTGTTAGTGTCTCTTCTTTTACTTCTGGTGCATACCCTCCTTCTTTAATTAACAGTCTGGCTTTGGTTACAAATTCTTCCAGTGGTGCATCACATTCTTTCAGGCATCTTAGTTGAAATCTAGCTGATATGCGGTTGCTCCGTGGTCTGCTGTAGGCTTCAAGTTTGTCAAATACAGGATCTGGTACTTGCAATAACAGCGGTATTGTAAATTTCCAAGCCTTTATCACCAATCCATAACAAGAGAGGTCTAACCTTTTTATCTTCTGTTGTTTCAGAAAGTGGCCTTTCAAATGAGTTCAAACTTCTGCTTAAAAAGTTTGAAGCGTTTGTGAATGTCACCTGGATTAGTCCAGTCCATGAGAGGTGGTTGAAATCTGTCCACCATTGTGTCATCAGTCTGTATGATAAACTAGGTAGTGAGTTGCAGTTCACCTGTAATGTAGTACTTACGCAGTTCCTCGGCATGTAGGCTGCCTCCAAGATGTTCTCTGACGTATGTACAGTATTTACCGTTTGAAGGTGCAACACATCCAGGAATTAGACCCGTCCTTAATGCTAATGTATTAGCATGTGGCTTTCCTTGTTCGATGAGATGCTTTTATATGATGCAGACTTGCATGTCGCTTAGTAGATTAACATCCCACTTCTGACACCATGTCAGAGGTGTGGTATGAAAAGATGTTTTGCAGTTTTGCAATGTGTCAAAGCACTTCATGACACCTCATCTACCCATCAGTGATGGGCCATCACTAAAGGCAAGGTCAAAACGAGATCAAGGACTGGTAGACAGAGTATTTACGCAGCATGAACACTGGGGAGTTGACACAGGTAACAAGAGGAACAACAATGTGCAACAATCTGACCAGGAACATGGCATGACGTGGAACTTAAATACAGGGCTTGATTACAGATTAGATGCAGGTGGTGAATGACATGACCAAAAGTAAGGCTAGATGGAAACTAATACACACAGGAACTAGACCGGAAATACAAAAAGAAACAGGAAGTGCAGGTGAGCATGACAATGGAGCCAGATCTGTGACAATACGTACTTCACCTCGAGTGGGTGGCCCAGCTGCTGGTGTATTTTACCTCATTGCCCTTGGTGAAAAATGTTTAGACACCCATGATGTTAAGCATCATTAGAAAACTGCCTTTTAAGCTCAGAGACCAATGCAAAAATCACATTTGTGATCTACAGGAGGAGTAAAAGAGAAGATTGGTGGATATTATTCACTTTGTGAAGAGACAAGTAAAAATACTGAATGTATGGAAAACTGAAACCGCCATAATGAAATATAAAGGAAAAAGGCATTAAATGTACTTATATAGAGATAAATATATATATATATATATATATATATATATATATATATATATATATATATATATATATATATATACGAATAGAAAGAAAAAAAGGGACAAAATAAATGTATAAATACATATATTTATTTCCGATTTAACGATTCATTCACATATTTATGTGCATATGTATGTATGTATTTATATATATATTTATTTTCTATTTTCTTTATTTTCACATTTATTTCTATTTCTATTTCACTGACATTATGCTAATAATGGGGCATGTTTTCGCTCTTCGGGGCAAAAGCAATCGAATCACTCCGGAGGACGAAGACTGACTGACTCGCAGTTATGCACCAAACAAACAGGTGGTGGTGGTAATAAACCACAAGCTTGGCTTACAAACTGCCATTATAGCAAGAAGATGAACCCACTCGTGCTAACGACGTAGAGTCGTGCTTGTTTGCGTGATGGCAAAACGTCACTTAGTTTCTGAGCTCTTGCAGGAATACTCACTACCTTTGGTATTTCTCTGCCCGTATTGTCAGATAAACTGAACAGGTTTTCCCGAATCAAATTAATTTAAAACACCATGACGTCTGGTGTAAAACTTTCTGAATTGTCCGCAAGATGCCTTACAGTAAGTTGTTTTTAGTGATGGGTAGATGAGGCGTCATGAAATGTTTCGACACATTGCAAAACTGTATTGATACTGTGTCGATACTGTGTCACTGAATACTGACACCTGCTGGACCTTAAAACTCCCTACAGGCAACCCAGTTGACAGACTCGCCTGACACTGATTTTGTGTCTTAATATATACAATAATATAATTTAAGCCATTGTATGTTATATAGTATTATTTCATTTCAATTTAAAATTGATATTTTTAGATACAGTTGATAAAGTGGACATGTATCATAACATGACAATCTAAGTTAACATGTTGTGAATGAGGATGCCTTTTTTTAAAACAAATTTGGTCTCTCTGCCCACTGCAATGAGGAGATCTCGCCAAAGGTTATCTAGAAACAACAAACTGGCAATTTAGTACATGATTTCCAAACAACAAGAAACAAATAATGCTGAATAACATGCCTGAAGTAGACAGCTGCTGTTCTGACTGCAGTCTACTGATGCCCTCATTGCACTTGGAGGAACCAGGGTGATTTAAATCTGGGGTCTAGAAGTGTTGCTGGGGTCAACACACTGAGGTGGTTTGGTTTAAATAGGAAAGTTCTGTCGAACAAATGTGACATTTAACCTGCAAAAAATACTGTTATTAGTAAACTAAGAGTCACTTTGAAATTAATCTGAATTCAGATAGATCAAGTGAAAACTTTTTAAAATTAATTAATTATTTTATTAATACACTTTCACTTTATTATAAAATTAAATCAAAAAAGACACCTTATTTTCCGATATGAGATGAATTATAGATGAATTTGACGATGAACGGCAAACGCTCAGAGATTCCATTCGGCAGATGCATCCCCACACATGCGCTTCCTTATAAACACAGTCTGGCGCGTCAGACGGTGACTGATACAGGAACTGTATCGGTCACGTGCTTTTCCCACGCGATGCGCGCACCGACACAGTGTTTCGCTCTAAGAGCTCGACGCAGGCGCCGACGCATCGGCGTTGCCGGACCCATCACTTGTTGTTTTCTTTCTGCCGAAGATCCATTGCTAATGCTAGCTAGACCATGATGCATTGCTGTAGCATTCACCGAGTGTCTAAACGAGAGGAATCGATTAGGAAACGCTTCACAAATTGACCAATGACTGCAGTGACACTCATTTGCCAACACTTTGCGAAAAGAATAACGGCTTGAGAAAAGGAAAAGCTAAATGCATAAATCTTTCGTTAAAAAATTTGAAAAATAAATAATGTGAACATTAATAAGTGTTTTACTGGAAATATAAGCATTTATAAAAAAATATTTCCAAAGTTTTATATATTTGTATATTCATATTTGTATATTAATAATAATAATAATTTAAAAATTTGTAAATTTATTTCCTTTTTCCTTTTGATTATGGCGGTTCCGGTTCTCCATATGACTGATCCTGTCTTTGGTAACATTAAGGACTCTCCTTTATAGTAACATTCATAAATATAAGAGCACACAAACCAAAGCCAAGATTTCAGAAAAGACATTAACAATGTCTTTAAAAAACGTTTTTCCTTTTCATAGCTCATCTTTTCTCCTGACAAATACAGTTCAAAGTCAACATTATTTTTGTCCTCATCTCCTGTAAAAACAGGATTAGATGCATCTGCATGACGCCTTTAATTTGTGTTCAAAGCATCCAATATGCTAAATAATAATGTATGGTCTACATGGATGCAGGTGTATTAGTGTTAAACTACCAGTCAGCTGCAGCTTGTAACGGCTTGGATATTTTCCTGCTGCTCTTTGTTTAACTACAGCATGTGAATGTTCTTCAGCTCCTCACTGGCTGTGATTTAGACAGATGACATTTGACAAGTGCAGCACCGACTTCCTGATACAGTGAGATAGTCAGAGGCCGTGCAGCTGATGGGGCTCTAACTTATCACTCTGGAGCGAGTCACATGTTAATAATCATGGATCTTATCCTGGTTTATCGGCAGCTTCAGCTTTTTTACCATTGCTCATCGTTTCTGTTTTTATGGAGCCTGTTCCACCTTCAGATCAATATCCATTAAGATAACGTCTTTTTTGTCTGGTGATTGAAAAGCAGGTCTCATGCTCAGGTCTAAGACAACCAGAGAATCGCTGCAGAGACTTTACTCTGTCAAACCCGGTTCACTCAGACAGAACCCAACAGAACAAAGTAGGAGTTAAAAGCAGCTGGTTTATGCTGGTTTACCCACTAACAGAGCAGCGTCATCAGACCCCAAAGTCAAAAACAAATTATCTTTCAATTACTTTACTCTTCATCCCATCTGATGTCTTTAGGATGGAAACAAACAAACACTAAATAGACACAAATGAGAAGAAAATCACTTCTCTGCCTCAGTTTGTGTTTATGGACAGAAGTCAGAGTCTGGTTTATGATGTGTCCATAAAGCAGCTATATAAACTGAGAGGCAGCAGCAGCAGAACTCAGTGGGACTCAACTGCTGTAAAGGTGAGTCTTCAGACTCTTATCGGCTTTAGCTACTGAGAATCAAATGAGATCAAGTCTTACAAAATTTTTTTGAACACAGTCTTAAATTCAAACTTTCTGGCTCTGCTTCTGACCTACTTTACTTCAACTAAACTGATTTCATCCAAATGTTGTAATTAGAATTTTCTTGTTATGTCCTGTATTCACTGTATTTATTTCTCAAACTGAGTTTTAACTTTGGTTGGTTATATTGTGGGTCCAGATGAAGCGATTTGTGTCTGTGCTGCTGGTTCTGCTGGTTCTGCTGGACTTGTCCTCAGCAACTCTGCAGGGAATCATTAAGAAGAGCTCACAGCTAAGAAAAGGTAAATATTGTTCCTTCATGTCATCTCATGATTCTGTTGCCTTTCAGACATTTTGGAAAACTTCCAAACTTTCTTCTGTCTCTTTACATCAGTGTATCAGCTGAACTCAGCCCAGAAGGACCGTGTCCCTGAACCCACCAGTAATCGTCCAGTTCCGGGTCCTCTGAGTCCCTCTGAGCTGGAACAACAGGCGGCGCCGTCCTCCTTCCTGTTTGGTGATAATGTGAACCTGCAGTGGCTGCCTTGGAGCGGCTCCCTGCCCAACGGCGCCGTATCCATCTACAACGGCTACACCAAGCGCACCGACTACGTCTGCAAGTTCAGGTGTGAAGCCGGGTTCTACAACCCCAGCCTGGGCCCATACTGCCGCTACCCCTACTCTGAACGGGAGTACTATGCCCCCGAGTTTGAGATCCTGGCCAACAAAGACAACTTTGAGTTCTTGGAGTGGAAGGAAGGTTCCTGGGGGTCAGTGCCCCAGCACGCAGTCCAAACCTGTTCTGGCCTTGGGATCTACGTTGGAAAGAACAAGTACGGTCTGGGGAAGGTTGTTCCTCAGCATGAAGCCTTCTTCCTGCCTTGGGAGGGTGATGAGTACTGGTACAAGTCGTACGAGGTCCTGGCCATTAACAGGGAGGTTTACAGCCAGCACATCACTGACGTCAAGTACGCCATCGATGAGGTCGAGATCTTCCAGTATCCTCCTGAGACCATGCGCATCTCAGGGGTCACCAACAATGACTGCCAGCCTGTGGTCAAGACCGTTACCATCTCAAAGACCACAGAGGTGGAGACCACGTGGAGCATTGGTCGTGGCACCATGCTGGGCGTCACAGGCAGCATCACTGCCAAAATCCCCCTGATCGGCTCCGGAGGAATCGAACTGACCGGCGAGAAGACGCTACAGTTCTCCAGGGGAACCACCGTGGTGGAGTCCCTCAGCCACTCGGTGTCCATCGAGCTCACCATCCCTCCCAACCACTCCTGCAGAGTCCGGATGGAAGGACGCAAGGTCAAGGCCGACCTCCCATACACAGCTCGCCTCAGCCGCACCTACCGCAATGGAGAAACCCAGTGGACGTCCATCTCTGGAACATACGACGGCATCCAGATCGGCGAAGTCCGGGCCGTGGTGGAGCGATGTGAGCCGGTGGTCGACGCCAAACCCTGCCCCTGACAGAGCTGATGATGTGTCGCAATGAAAAACATGCAATATGTATGAATATGTTGTGTTGTTGGTGTTTGAAGAAAATCTCACCTGATGAAATGATCTTTCAAAATAAAGTCCTGAGGCACATTGAAAGTTTCTTCCTTCTATTTGTTCACTTCACCCAGAAGACAAACAGCAACATCTGTAGAACAAAAACAGGAACTGACAAAGAAAACAGGATCACACACTTCCTCACTTTAAAGGAAAACTTCACCGGTTCTCATTGGGGGTCAATGTTGGGTAGTATTTAAAGATAAAGGGACACTCTGTACCCTCCTTATTATCTATGCAGAGAAATTATCATTCATTCCTCTGCAAAAAGCCTTTGAAATATATTACAGGACTTTTTGCCTCGACCTCAAAGACTACAACTAGTGCTTCCTGGTTTACTCAGCGGAAAGGGGGCGGGGCCATGATAAGAGGAGGCGGAGCCAGCCTGCTGGAGCGCAACTGCTCAGTCCGCTATTATTTTTAATATTTAATATTCAATGGCCGAATGTCCTGTTGTGGATTATTTAGAAAACAGCGACACAGTCTGATATTCGTTGTATGAACCAGAGTTCAGCGTTGTTTGGAGGAGGACAAAGCTGACCTGGCATCCTGCAACAGTCGAGAGCCAGATGCATCATGTCTCTGCGCTGAAAGAAGCACAACTGAATCTAACAGACAAACGTTCACACATGGCTTAAAATTTTTAACAAAAGCTTATATTTTAACTGTGTTCGAATAAAGATATAGTTTCTAAGTTGCTTGGCAGTTTTTTATTTTGAATCAAAGCAGACAGTTGTTAGAAAGCCACAATTTCTTCATTTAGCCAAAGGTCTCCATGACGACACGAGACCGGCCTTAGAAACAAGTTAGAAACAACAATGGGAATATGAATGACATCATCTGTACAGTCTGGTGAAGTTTGCATGGCTGAACGTGCAGCACTTCTGACCGTGTGACCATATTTATTGATGTTTATTGTGCTGTTCATCATCATTCAGACGCTGAATCTGACTAAAGGTGCATGAAGATGCCAGGGCTGCTGCACTGGACCTGGTTCAGACCTAATCAATCAGCTGCTACCTTTCTGTCTCAAGGACACACAGACCCTGACATCAGCGATTTCAGTGATACAGCTTGACACGGGGACGTTATGCAACCGTGCTCCCAGCCGAGCTTATCGAGCTTTTCAGTATCTCCCCATCAGTGGAAAGGACTTTGACCATCAAGCCTTCATCTATTACCGACCACATACAGGATGCTAAATCTGGGAACAATTATTTATGAAGCACTTTTACCAGTGAGATCAAAGAGTGAAGCGTAGAGCGGATCGATAAAGAGCCTTTCCTATCCTTATCTGCGTGTCTTCTTACACGCGTCCAGCTGCAGGAAGATGTTTTCTGGTCAAGGACACGTCGACCAGCGCGATGACCCCAGAGCTGAACTGTAGCTGGCTCTGATTTAGCAGGAAACAGCAAAACAAGGTAAGACTGAGCGGCTGCGTCATGTTGACCTGTGTTTTCACCAAGGTTAGAAGGTCTGAACCTAAAGGTAACGCCACAGACACGTTGACCCAGCTCAGCCACATGAAGCATACCGTTCTGCTGTCAGAGGCCTCACTCACAACACACAGGAACACACAATGATAAACGGGTTCAATTCTACATTAAAGTCTGACTTAGAGCACCGACTCAGTCAACTCTAATATTTGAACCCTCCAGGAGCCAACGTGTGAAAGGCTGCTGCAGCTCTCACTCCTGTTTATTGGGGCAATAAGTCTGAAGCAGCTTTTAAAACTGGGCTCAAACTGCAGGCGGCGTCACTGCAGGAGGAAGCCGTCCAGGTAAAGGTGCTCCACGTCCTCTGATTATTCCTGTGTGTGAAAGCAGTCGTGAATGTGACTTGTGTTGTTTAGTTACACCTTTAAATGCATGTGAAATGATTTACTGACATGTTTTTTATCTTAACTCGTGAGGAGTCAAATTATGTAGCATCTCAGACTGAGTCTATGGGATTTTTATTCATACTAATCTCTCACAGTCTCATTAAGGTGAGTCGGATTATAACAATTTTAACTGTTTTAGAAACAGGAAGAACATGTGACCTGCAATGAACAGGCTTCCTCCCCTGCTTCCAAATGGCTTCATGCTTTTTAACTAGCCGTGTCCGTCCAGGTGATGGATGGAAGGAGCTCCCCCGGCTGCTGACAGGCCACTTGTGTTGTGTGTGTGTGCAGATGAGGCTGTGTGTGGCTGTTGCCCTGGCGGTGCTGCAGCTCTGCAGCCCAGCGTCTCAGTTGGATCCTAGGAACGAGAACGACCGGGAAAGACCCAGCAGTGAGTTCACTTTTCATCTTTTCTGTTTGAAAAGGCTCAACTAAATGATACAAAAAGGTCTCAACGTGAAAATGATGTGACATGTTGATGCACAACAACCACAGAAATATGCAAGGAATGAACAAGGGCCTGATTCTAGAGATCAAACCCTCCAGAAACAGGCCATAATAACCACGAGATGATGAGGAGATGATGACACTCACAATTGAAAGTCTTTTACCGTCTGTCCTACAGAGCCATGGCTCAACCCCACACTGGAAGATGTGGTCCCTCCTCTAGATGTCACCAACCCTCCCACATTCACAGAGACCGCGCAAGCTGAGAGCAGCCTCCACTCCCTCCCCATGTTTGCAGAGTACGTCAACCTAAGGTGGGAGGCGTGGAACGGCTCGCTCCCAGACGGCGCCGTGGCCATCTACAACGGCTACGCCGGACGAAGCGACTACGTGTGCAAGGTCAACTGTGAGGCTGGTTTCTACACGGCCAGCAAAGGCCGCTTCTGTCACTACCCCTACGCTGACAAAGAGTATGCAGCGGCCAAGTTCGACGTGCTGGTGAATGTGGACCATTTTGAATTCCTGCAGTGGGTTGACGATTCGTACGGGTCAGTCCCCCAGTTCGCCATTAGAACCTGCCCCAGCTCAAACATCTATGTTGGGAAAAACAAGTACGGACTTGGCAAAGTGGTGACTCAACACGAGGCCTTCTTCCTGCCCTGGGAGGGGAAGGAGTACTGGTACAAAAGTTACCAGGTTCTGGCGGTCAACACGGACGGCTACAGCCAGCACATCTCCCACGTGCAGTACGCCATCGATGAGATGAAGCTGTTCCACCACCCGCCCGAGGCCCTGCAGCTCGCCAAGGTCACCAACCTGGAGTGCAAAGACGTGGAGAAGACGGTGGCGCTGGAGAAGACGAGCACCACGGCCAAAACGTGGGACATTGGCAGAGAGACCCGCAACGGCTCTGTGTCCACCATGAAGGCCAAGCTGCCCATCCTCGGCCCAGGAGACGTGGACTTCACCAAGGAGCAGACGGTGACCTTCTCAGAGGGAACCAGCGTGCTGGAGTCCATCAGTCACGCTGTGTCTGTGGAGCTGCTGGTGCCACCCAACCACTCCTGCACCGTGAGGATGGAGGGCAGGAAGATGAAGGCCGACATCCCCTTCACTGGCAGGCTGAGCAGGACCAATCGTAACGGAGAGACCCACTGGACCTACATCACAGGCACCTACGACGGCGTCAATGTCGGCGAGATCAACGCTGTGGTGGAGAGATGTCAGCTGGTACCTGACGCTGTTCCCTGTTACCCCAACACTGAAGGTGGAATGTGATGAATTCATGTTCATGTTTAACTATGATTTATGTCATTAATTCAGCCTTTTATATTCTGCATGGAGGCAAAATGGTAGTAAATGAAAAAGCCTGACGTGACAAGGTTTTAATTAAGATCTCATCAAAATAAAGTGTTTCTTTTCCTGTGTTTTGGTTGATGTCATGTTATTACACAATGTGTGGGGGGTCGGTGGCCCCATGTAGATTCATCCCTGCTCAAACAACCTTCACTCTCCAATCTCCTGCAGTGCATTTACTTTACATTTACAAAAAAGTGATGTCAGGTTGATTTAACACTTTTAAATCACTCTTTAAATGGGCGTCAGTCACATGAAAGAATTAAAACACCACCTGCAATTCAGTTAATTCAAATTGTATCAAATCACAAATAGTGAAAGTCCAGAGTGGATGAATTATAACGTGGTAATGTTTTGAAGGAATAAATCAATTGCAGCAAACACAAACTGTTTGTGTGTCAAATCACAGCCGTTATTCCACATTATAAGGCTTCGTATCAGTAGCGTAGGAGCCACAGGCAGAGGTTCCGTCGCGTGAACACAGACGCGCCGCTGCCCGGTCCCGCCGCCAGGCGGCGCTGTGGCCCCGCCGGCTGGGAGGCTGCTGGTTGCCCGTGTTGTCCCGGTAGCACTCGTTGACGGCGATGGAAGTGGATTAGTTCACGTTTCCTTGTGTGAGCGTTGGTCTCAGTTCAAGTGTCTCGTGTGTGTGTTTTGGGCCGTTTGACTCGTTCGCCTAAGTTTTGCCTGTGTTTTTGTTGCTGTGCTTTGCAGCTTTAGTCTTTAAGCTAATGCTATTGCTAACAGGCTAGCCGTATCAGAACAATAAATGTTATGAACCTTCCCTCGAAGGGTCACAGCGTAAACCTGACGTGTTTTATATTGATCAACCAAGAAAGTAACGTCAAATACAGATAAAAGTGAGAAAGGCCGGTTCCGGTCAGAAATCCGTCTGTTTTCTGCTCGTCTTGCTCCAGTTCGGTTTCTCCGCCGTGACGCTGCCTGAAGCTTGAGCCGTGGTTTGAACAGGCGTATGAAAGAATTCAACATCTTACGTCGTTTTGGTCGTTGTTTGTCTCACTTTTTTAAGAAGCTGCTGGACTTTGTCAACATGCAACGAGTTTTGAGCCGAGTGTTGCTGAGGCAGACCTCCCGCCCGGTGATGGACGGCGGAGCAGAGACACACAGCGAAGGCCGCAGAAAGCTGGTATGTGGGAACATGTGGGAACCAAACACCACGGCGGCAGCTGTTCGTTAGGGATGATTGGTCGAAGCATCCATCCCATAATTAATGTTTGGAGACACTGTCAGAGTCCTAACTGAAACAAAGTGTTAGTAAATCAAGTAGAGTCACAGTAAACACTGTAGAGGACGCCTACGAGGCTGATGAGTCGAGGTTCATCATCTTTCACAGTGTCCACATTAAGAAAGGCTCCGTGTACAGACAGTGGCCACGACTGCAGTAGTTGTGTGCTGCCAGTGGATCAGTACTGTGGGTACGAGGCAGCAGCTGGAAGCCTGTTGTGGTTGCGTCAGCTCTCTGGGATCTCATTATATGTTTCAGAGACGGAAGTAAATGTAGTCGTTTGTTTGATTGGATGTTGCTCATCGTGCTCCACTAGAACAAAACCCAATAGACTTGTCGCACAAAGAGACGAGTGACGCTGTGCTGCTGCGTGTCCGTCAGGTGGTGGGGCTCGGTAACCCCGGGTTGGACGGTACCAGGCACAGCGTGGGCATGGCCGTGCTCGCCGCGCTCGCCGCCCGCCTCGGCCTGGCCGAGCGCTGGCGTGGGGACAAACACGTGTCCGGTGAGGTCATCGTGTCAGAGCACGTGCAGCGCGTTCATGTGGTGCTGCTCCGTCCCAGGCTGCTGATGAACATCAACGGAGTGTCTGTGGCCAAAGCTGGTGAGCATCAATCACAAGAAACCAAAAGCCTTTGGTTCAACTGCCATCGTCTCTGGTTTGTTCCCCCTCAAGCTGCTGCTGCTGATGCTGATGCCCAGACCAGTGTGGAGCAGTGAGGGGAAACTAAAACAAGTTTAACACCAGACTAAGCTTTCACTGCTTCTCCTCCTGCAGCTGGGAAATACGGCGTCAAGCCTGAAGACGTCCTGCTGGTCCACGACGACCTGGACAAACCTCTGGGGAAAGTCGCCATCAAACACGGAGGAAGTGCGAGGTCGGTGCTTGTGGCATCTGGCTGCTTGGTTTTAAGGTCTAGAGGAGTAACAGGACAGAAGTTTGTGTGTGAAGCTTTCAGAGTCATGAGTAAACACATAACCTTTACTAATCATATAAGCAGTCTGAATCTTCTGCTTTTCCATCGTGTTTAAACCCGCTCAGAGGACACAACGGCGTTCGCTCCTGCATCGACTGCCTGCAGACTGATGTGAGTTACTGCTACGTCATGTGACTTTGTGTTCAAAGCCCAGAACCGCCCTGTGACCCCTCTCCTCTGCTGCAGATGATGCCCAGACTCCGGGTCGGGATCGGTCGTCCCACTGGGAAAACATCGGTGGAGCGCTACGTTCTGAGCCGGTTCTCTTCAGAGGAGCAGAAGGTCCTGAGCTCAGTTTTAGCCCAGAGTGTGGACCTGCTCCTCTCCCAGCTCTCTCTGGACTCCCAGCCGAGCCCTCGGCCAGCAGAGGGCAGGCGAGCAGCACAGAAAGGGAAGGAGAGGGAGCCCCCGGACTCTGCTGCCGCTCAGAGCTGAGGCTCAGCTTTTCATACAGAGCTGCGCCGTGCAGGAACATAGACTTGTTTGTTTTCTCTTGTCTGAGGTAAATGATTAGAGACACGCGACCTCCATGGACACGTGAGCAGAGGTGCGGCAGATGCCAGAACCTCATATTATAGGACATGTTCTGATTGTGATTCTTTGATGTCTTCATTTGGACTCGATGCTGGTCTGGAGGTCTCTAACAAGTGACTCAAACCTGAAACAAAACATCTGCTTGTCCTCTTTGTTAGTGAAAGCGATGCTGCTGCTGTCACCCAGACATACGGTCGTCCTCACGCTGCTCTCTGCTGCCGTGTCTAAGACATATTGATTTCCTCTTGTGATTGTCACACTAATTATGCTCTTCATCAACTGGCGTCTTTAATAAGTTACATCCAGTTGAGAGCTGCCCGCGTTCTCACACTGTGGAGAATACCAGAGGAGGCCATACAGAGGGGGAGGGCGGGGGACAAAAAAAGCCAGAAAAGCGCATATAAAACAGCGGAAAGAGGCCGACGAGCAGCTGAAAGAGGGAAATCAATACAAAGGAGGCCAGTAGATTGCGATGGAGGCTGAGGAAGAAAGGCAGCGGAGAAACAAAAGGGGCCAATCATTGTTTAGACCTGGTTTGTTTGAGGCCTTCTGTCCTGCTGCAGCTCAGAGTCACAATAGCTGCAGGGACACACTTGTGGACATGAGTGGGAGGGCCGGCTCACGGGAAACGTCTATGACATCCCCCCACACCCTCAACTCCCCCACTGCCTTTCTGTGGCGTGACCCCGTTGAGCCGCCCTCGCCTCCATCAGGCCACTTTCCCAGCCCCTCCTCGCTGGTCAGCTTTAGGAGGCTTCAGCGGCAGCTTCAATAACTTTTCTTGTGCGGAGGTCAGAGGTCATCAGTGGGGCCGGACACTCGGGCCTTTAAAGAGGCCCCCACCCCCCCTTCGCCAGGCATAGCTGGACAGGAGCCTGGTGGGGGGTCTGTCCCCAGATGTTCTCCCCAGCAGAACCCACTGAAGCTCATGTGTGAGGTGTCTGTTGGCGGAACCTGGTTCCCTTCCTCAGAACAGAACCCTGCTGCCCTGCCATCCTCTCACTTCAGTGCCACTGAGCTACTGATTTGCTAATGTTGCTAATGATTTTTTTTTCTCCACTGTTGTTAAAATTCAATTAAAGTGAAAGTTGTTTTTTGATTCATGAAATTAAAGCTGGCTTGAGGGATTTGTTGGGTTTTCTAAATAACTGACATGATATTCAAGTTTTAACAAAATTATGTGTTGTGATATTATTGGTTTCATTTATTCATGACTACGTTTCAACATCTATGGACAGATGTTCATGGTCCAGCCTTCATAAGACACCGCTCTGTGACGCTGCATGATGGAGTCTCTGGCCCTGAGCAGATTTTATCCCATTTAATCTCAGGGATTTTAATGCTGCTGTGATGTTTGTGTCGAGGCGCTGTCTGTACATCGTCACCTCCTGTGTTCCATGCTCACTACGAAGCCTTGCCGTTTCCCATGGCTCAGCCCAGTCTTACAGTGAGTCCAGGACCCTTTTCTCATTCGACCCTTTCCGATGAGCCAGCATTAATAACGCGTCCTTTTCCCCTTTCATAGCCATAATCTCCAGTCATCTCGGGCGTCCCGCACTAAATTCTTCTTACAGGGCCATGAAAAGGCAGCAGCGGGGCCCTTTAAGAGGCAAATGAGCATCCAGCGTGCAGGGATGTTCCCAGCAACGGAAATGTAAACTCTCCGTGCAGAGGAAGGGCTCGCCGCCACCTGAAGGCAAAGCCTGCTGGGTAATTTCTCCTTTAAGCTCTGGTCTCACTGGTTGCATTGAGATGTGTTCATACAGCAAAGGGTCACACACTGGATCCTCCGTGAAGGACACTTTGCCATGTTCTTCTTCAGTAATAGAACAGTAACATGAAGTACTGTTTGCTGGTGGAGCATGTGTCATGTGTGACAGCCCCATTTTGGGAGTGAAGGTTTTAGAAAATGATTTCCTCTTCTCTGGGTCTCATGAATGAGGAGCTGAGCAGGTGAACTTTCCGCTTGGTGCCTGTGCAGAGCCACAAACTGATCCTGGGTCTGTTAAGAGCAGGGCCTGAAGCTGTAACTGCTGCATCCACATTGACTTGTCCTTTTGATGATGAAACGTGAAAAATATTAAAAGATAGATTTTAATCTTATCTTTGCATCAAAATGATTTTACTTGTTTTGCATTTACACAATTCTGTTTTATTTAAATGTTAAATAGAGCGGCCTGTTAAGCCTTCTAACGGGAAGTCAAATCCTTTTCATCCATTTGCAGGAGGTTAAGCTGTCAGCCTGCAACTCCTCACGGTTTCAGTAGAAAAATGTTTAATGCACATTACAAGGTAAATTATTTCAACATAAAATGCATTTGTATTTATTTGCCTCTTAATGAGAAAATACATTTTAATTTGGAGAATTTATTTATTTTATAGCTATAAATAACTTCGTTAACTGGATACAGAACCAATTGTGGCAACGTTTAAATCTGACGTTAATTCAGTGTTCGTTTAGTTCTGGTTCTGGATGAGCTGCGTCACATGATCTTCATCACCTGCTCAAAATATGTGATGCAAATAAACTCTTCTAAACGTCAGATTGTACTTTGCTTTAATGTTAAACTCTTTTTCCGAGTTCTCCAAATAATAAAATAAAAATAATATATATATTATATATGCAGAGTTTCATGTTTTTTTTAATATAAAATCTGTTATTTCAGCTTGTTTTGCATCGAAATTCGTTCGCTTGAGGTCAGTTCGTTCAGATTGAGCTGCGACACAGGGAAACCTCTCCAGTGCTCAGTGCGCGCGCGCGCGTGTCTTGCAAATGAAAAGAGAGAGAGAGAGAGAGAGGAGAATAAGACCGTTGTGTCTTTAAGGTTTTCTGACGCTTCGGTCTCTCTCACTGTGCAGATTCAATACCTAATGGGCATTTATGATCACCCCCGTCGTGCGTGCGCGTGTGCGTGCGCGCACTGCCTATGAGCGCGTGTGTTTATTCAAATCTTAGTAGCGTGAGCGCCAGGCCCCACTTTCGAGCTCTCTCTGGCTGACACGGACGCACCGGAGCTTATTGTTGGAGGAGCGCCAGAGAAAGCCCCTCACACCAGGCAGCGGGAGAGGAGGAGGAGGAGGAGGAGGAGGAGGAGGAGGCAGGAAAGGAGCGACAGGCGGAACCAGCGGCGGCGGCAGCAACGGCGGAGCTGGTAGAGATGCGTCCGTCCTGGGAGCATCCACCCTCCGCCTCCATCGCCCGCCTGTGCGCGTGCTCCTGCCGTGGAGCAGACTCTACTCCGGGAACTACACGCGGAGGAGCAGGTGCATCAACCTGCAACGCATCCCCTCAGTTCCCTTTTTATTTGATTGAAGAACAAACACCCGCGGGTTCAAGGTACTTGCATCTCTTTGGAGCTTTTTGCCGTTTAGGCGGGGGAACCAGAAGAGGGGAAGGAGGAAGGAGGGAAGGAAGGAAGGAAGGAAGGAAGGAAGGAAGGACGGAGGAGAGAGATGCGTCTTAACAGGTGCAGATATGGCGGAGGAGAGTTTGGGACAAAATCCGCTTCGATGCTGTGACTTGTGTGTTCACATTGAGTCAGAGTTTCAGTGTGTGTGTGTGTGTGTGTGTGTGTGTGTGTGTGTGTGTGTGTGTGTGTGTGTGTGTGTGTGTGTGTGTGTGTGTGTTGTTTGGGTTCCGCTCAGCTGCTGAGTCTGGGCTCGTCGGGATCGTTGGGAAAGTGGCTAATTAGCGGCTGTAATTGGACAACATGGCTGATGGGCCTCATTTCGCCTCTGAGCTCCAGCTACTGATTGTCCAAACGCAATTCTTGTGAAATTTCAAACCCAACCCGAGAATTGTGCCTGGACATCTGTTGCTGGGCGCTTCTGCACTTCTGGTTCATTTTTCCAGTAGCAAATGTGCGTTTTCTTCTCCGCACGTTGCACATTTACAACTTTTAGAATTTGCTTCGCTTGTGCGCGTGATTTCAACCTTTCGGCCCACTTCTTTTGTACTCTTCTCTGTCGGGGCCTCTGCGGCCACAGTTGTGTGTCACGTCTTAATTTAACTTAATGAACTGAAATTCATCAGCAGCTGTTCGTTTGGCTCCTTTAACCTATGAATTGAAGCAGAAAAGGCCCAAACTCCAGTGCAAGAGGAGGACAGGCAAAAAATAAGTGTGTGATAATTAAGTATTTTACAAGCTGGGCCATTTTTTCTCAGTTGTTGGAGTGAAACTAATATTTGCGGCTCCGCAGCTTCGCTCTTTATTCGCACTTTTCCTGCTGAAAACCTTGGCGTGAAGGTTTATTGTCGCTCCACTGGTGAGCTTTTGTTGCAGCCTTTTGTTGGCGTTTTGGGGATTATAATTTGCATAATTCTTCAGGAATGTATCATTTCAATTTTGTTTAACAAACCGTGACCTTTTTCAGGCCCTTTATCCCTTTGATAAAATATGCCATTACAAGCCAATAAAGGCGGAATTCGTTTGTACTCATTCTACTGTTGGTGAATAATAAAGAATTAATGATCACTGGAAGCATCACAACGTTTTTCCTCCGTGTTTTTTTTTCGTCTGTTTTCTGACTTTTAATAATAGTTTTCAGTGATCCACAATTTAAATTAATTTCAACACAACACAAGTTAAGGTTAAATTTATAAAAGAATCCAACAGGTAACTAATGGTCTTTTTTATATTGCTGACCTGCAAACGGTCTCATCAAGTAAAACATCTTAAAATGCTATAATCAGAATTAAAAAAGAAAAGCTTTAAAGAGCATTTATTTGGGTAATTTTCTTTTGAATTACTGACAAAACGCTTGATGCTGGTATAAAATAAACATACAATAATTTCTAATCTTTCAGATAAAATGTTGAATCTGTCAAAGCCTCTGGGTTTTTTCAAATAATAAAACACAATTTCTAAAGGATGTTTAATGTCAGTGGGGGTTTTTTGAGCCCAGGAAACTCGTTTGTATACTTTTGCACATTTTTACATGGTCTATGGTTTTATTCTTTTGGATTTAATTCGATCTTGTTCAGTTCGTCAAATTGTTTGCAGAGGATTTTCTATTTGTTTTCTTTCTCAAACAGTTAATTCCACTGGCAACCTGTGAACACCGCGACATGACAGGACTCTGAAACGGTTCCAGCAGCAGGACAAACCAAACCCTCCGTTTGACTTGCTGGGTTTTGAGACTGGGGTCTGTTTGATTTTCACACCCCAGCATCAGCTCCACTCAGATGCTTTGGGGCTGCTCGGACTAATTTGTGCAGTAATCCGCTCTCAGCGTGTTGCCGAGGAGCCCAGCAGCTCTGGGATGGAGCTCGGCCTCAAAACAGTGGATTAAAACCTCTGAGAGGTGTGTGTGCTCAGTCCACGCACCACCACCCAAGTTGGGGAAAAAAAAACCTTGTTGACCAAGTGTCAGTGAACGCCTCATGAGCCCAGGATGAGACGTCATTTGATATCATGAGAACTGCCTTCAGATTTTCGACTTTAAATATCTCTCAGCAAAATAATAAAAGTAGTTTTTTAAGCAAAGGTTGAATGAATGCTTTACTGTCATAAGCTAAGCTCTGCTTCCCAAACAGGTTAGAGAAGGCAAAAACATGTGAATTCAGCAATTCTGGTCTAGGTCCAAACGCTAATCAAGACAAGAAGCAAAAGAACTAAGAACCAAAACAGGTAAAAGCCATTTCCTAATTTAAAGCCTCTGTACCAGAAACAGTGATTAGTCAAGATTTGTTTTGAGCAACTTGAGAATTAGAAGAAAAACAAGAAACAAAACTCAGGTTTTTCACAGACAATCTGTTCTTTCTTTCCTTTTCTTTTCTTTCCTTTTCTTTTTCTTCAAGGATCCAGTTTATTTCCCACCCAGGCCTCTCAACGCTCAAAGGAATTGATGGGTATCGACACTGATATCGCTGACAGAGATGTGTTGAGGGCAGTAATGATTAGTGATTGATTAAACCTCTGCTGATGAGCTGGTGGGTCTGGTTCTAGTCACTGTGGACCTTCAGCTCAAACAGCACAAACCAACACATTTAGGCTTGAAGCAGGTGGAGACTGAAGCTTGGGCCCATTTCCTTCCCGTCTGCTGCTCCTGTGGTTTCATGCCAGTCATGGTTTCAGGCCGTTTGGGGGACGACGTGGAGCCTGGTGCAGCGAACAAATGTTTGACAGCGCTTCTTGTTCCGGTTTCGGCTTCCATGTTGGACGGCGACGGCAGCTCTCATCCTGCTCGTTCTGCTCTGGGTCACTCACTTCCCTGTGTGCGCCTCCTCCTCCTGCTGCCAACACCACCTCCTCGGTCACATGACCCAGACCCAGGCTGTGTGATGAGGGAGGAGATGGAGATGCAGGAGGAGGGTGCTGGATGTGGGCGGTGACGTCACGTCACGACCTCCTTCCCTTCACACACACTCCAGCAGAAGGAATGGAAGTGCTGCGATTCCACAGACACATGAAGAGGCCGCGACTGTGCTGAACATCCACAGCGTCCGGATTGTTCGACCACGACCGCAGAACGCGGGCGCCGCTCAGCCTGCGAGGCTGCAAGAGGGGCAGCAGTACTTGATGTTAGCCCCCCCATCACATGCTGCCAGTCGTCATGACCCATCACCTCCTGCTCAAACGTCACCAGTGTTCTGCAGCGAGGCGTGGAGCGGCGGCCATGTTTGACCCTCAACGCAGCAACAAACCACGGCTTTAACACTCAACATTAGTGCACATGCCTGACGTCACCGCACATTTGTCCCTGAGTGGAGACACCAGGAACATCTGCCACCATCACCAGCTCTAGCTTCCCATCATCATCATCATCATCTCACACACACACACACACACACACACACACACACACACACACACACACACACACACACACACACACACACACACACACACACACACACACAGTTCAGCTCGGGCGCTGTGACATCACCGTTCACTCCTGACCAATCATCTGCGTTGTTTATTTTAAGCCGTGCTCCCTGCATGGTCGGAGGAGGACTATAGCAGGAGCTGAGCGGTTTCGTCGACTGGTTATTGGAGCCTCTTTGTTAGATAATGTCCAAACCACCCTTTTTTTAAATTACTGAGGCAACTTCAACAACAGAAGCAGGTCAGATCCATCTGCTTTGCTGCTGCAGAGCTGCAGTCATTCGGTCTGGCTGAACGCTCATAGCAGATACGGTGGAACGCTGGTTGGGATCTCCTCATCTCCATTTAGTGACATAATTTGTGGTGGGAAAAGACATCGCTAATCAATCAGAAGTGCTGGGAAAATGACCACGCCAGAACAGGCCTGTTGTTTGAGCAGCGGGCTCCCCGGGGTCAGCCGGTGCTGCCATTAATCACTTCAGGTCTGAAGCGAGCGAGAGGCATCACAGTCTGCGTCCTCCTCCTCCTTTACGGCCGGTGGCCTTTGCACCTCGGAGGCCAAGGTCAACCTGAGCCCCAGCGCCTCGTCTCCCACCAGCCCTCTCCAAGGGTCGCCCTCCACCCCCTAAGTGGCCTCACATTCCCCCCGTTGCGCCCCCTTTGTTCACCTGTTGTCCTGGAGACTCGATTGACACTGAGACCACCCCTCTACTGTGTGAGTGTGTGATGCTGCCAAAGGTCAGAACAGAATCTAAATCAACAGATAATCCCAGAGACGACTGTTCAGGCCATGACACCATGGAGGCCACACGTTACATCCCAGACCTGAACACGTACTTCATCCTTGGCTTCACACCACAGGGCTGTAACGGTGGGCAGCAAACAAGATGGCTGTTCACCTGAGCTGTGCTCTGTGAACTTGTCAGAGTCCTCCTGGAATCTGACTGGAAGAAACACAGCACCAGCTGATTAGCCACCATTATAGCCACCATAATGTGACTGCTGTCAATCAGAATGATGCACTGAACAAACTATGTAGAGGACCCAACAAACCAGGATGAGGAGTCACAGCAGGCAGAGGAGAGGAAAGAAGGAGCCTCCATCAGAAGCACAGGGGCATCCGCCTGGACCGGTCGGTGGGAGGAAGAGGGAACAAGGCAGGAAGCGAACAAAGCAGGCAAGTATTCACTGGAGGAGCCGATACCTGACGAAACAGAGTCTGCAGGAGACACGTTAGTGGAAGAAGAAGCCTCCAGCTCCACGGTGAATGTACAGCAGCTTAGAAACAACCATCATCTCTGAAGCTCAGAGGAGGTCATGAGGTCACGGCCCCTGGGCTCACGTCGCACATCGTCAGCTTCACCTGCACACGTTCCAGCTCCGTTGGTCTGTTGTCGGCTGTGGACCCTTTGCTTAAAGCACCACGCAAACGGCACCGCCGAGCGTTCTGTCCACCTTGGCCCGTCCTCGTCCTGGTCTGGGCCCATTCTAGCCCTGATGCCGGACCCATCTGGGTCAATACTGGTCCTGGTTCTGGGCCTGGGACACAGCCGGCTGCAGGAATGTGAGGCGAGAGCTGGGCCGTCCCAAATGACTGCACACAAAAAAGGATTTAACTCTTTGTCGCAATTGTCCCCTGGCTTTGGCCTGCAAGAAAGAACAGCACAAGACCCCCCGGCACCCTGAACCATGACCCACCCCCTCATTGTGTCCACACACAGCCTCCCCTGCCTCTACCTTTCTCCTGACCCCGGCCGCGTGCATAAAAGACCCATCAGAAGTATCGCTGGCCACATTTACAAGTGAAAGAGGCCCAATAATGGAGCGGTTAGGGAGAAGAATGAGGAGACAGAGGGACACTCACAGATGTGGAGGTGAGTGAGAAGGGGGAGGAAGGAGCAGCGTCCCATTGTTGCCCCCCCGCCTCCAAACTGAGGGGAGGAAGAAGGAAGCACTGTGGAGGGATGAGCAAGAAGGCAGGAGGTGAAAATGGCTTTCACTCTGGGTGAGTGATGGAGGAGCTGAAGAGGTAGAAGAGGAAAAGCAAAAGTCAGAACGCAGTCAGGGTGGAACCCAGGGAGTTGGGTCCAGCTGTTCTCAGGGAGCGTGTGAACCGAGCCCTGAGGTCAGAGGAGGAGTGTGCGCCGCGGTCATCATCCATTATTAGACGTTTGTGCGTGTGTCCCATTGTCCAGAAGGCGGAGAAGGCGCCTCGCAGCCTCAGCAGCTGCGCTGAAGAGGCCTCTAAGCTGACCTGACCCCCGCCTGCGTCGGGTGAGCGGGGGAGCCCTGATGGAGTCATCACGGCAGGATCACGGTGAGATGTGGCATATATAGGAGGCGGCGTGAAGGAGGATCAGTAGGTTGCTCACCTCCAGCAGGTGAATGAAGTCAGCAGAGTGTGGACCGCGAGCTGGTCAGAGGTCACAGCTCAGCTCAACGACACGAAACACCCACAAAGTAAATGTCCCAAAACAAACGGGAGGTTCGAACACGAGCAGACACACGCAAATCGCACAAGTCTGAAGGTTCCTCACAAGCAGCCACGCTCCTCCACCGCCACACAGCACGAAGGCCTCTGACACCGGTTCATTTCCGAGGGAGAAACTAGTAATTTCCTGCCGGAGACGACGGAGCTGCGACAGAGATGAGATCCTGTGCTTCTCATCCTCCACCTGAACTGACAAGACACTGAGGCAGCCACGCGGATGCTGCTCAGTGAACACAAACATGCTGGACGATTACTGACGGGTGGCGACCAAACTATTTGCTGTAGTGATGGTCACAAACTGAACGAAGGTTCCAGTTCATTTATCTGCTGATGAGTAGTTTGTTGAACTAAAATGTGATGAGGCTGAAGTGTTTAACAGCAGAGAACGAAAAGATTGGAGAAGAACAACTGAGAATTCAGTCATAAAGTCACTTTGGTCTGTTCTGACAGACTGTTTCACACAGGCCTCAAAAACCACACAACAACAGATTCACGGTGTTTAAATTGTATTTTCATCGCACACTGCTGTGGGACAGGTGACGTGGCAGGACAAGAACTGCCTGACTGATCTGAACACCTGCGCCTTCAGCAGCTGATGAAGAGACAGACTCAGCGTCTGCAGAAGCACAATCCTTGAAATGAAGCGAAGGCGAAGCCCGAGAGCTGAAGGCTTCATTCACGAACAGGTACAGATAATACAGACTGAGTCACCTGATGATTGTGCGTCTCCGCATCAGGTGGGTTTTGTTCTGTTTCACTTTCACTTTCCCCATTTGCATTTTAATGAGCCAACGCGCTGCCACAGTTCTACAGACAACCTGATACAACTTCAGTCATTAAAGATTTAGAGCCAGTAGAGACTCACTGTCAGCGTCTTCACACACTGAGGACTGAACCACGTTGTTCTTTGTCCTGTAGGTAAAGTGCACTTTGTGTTTAAACACTTGCATGTACACAACATAATAAAACCAGCGTTTGCTCTACAGAACCCACTAGTGAGGGAACTGTGTTAAAATCACAGAGCCGCAGCTGAACTCTGCTTCACCTCTTCCACTCCTGATAGTCTTTACCGCCACCTCATGGCAGACGCCACAACGTGCAGCCACACAATCTGTGTTACAGTTTTAAACGAACTGTGTTCTTTCATTATTTCATTACTTTGGCAAAACAGAAGCTAAGTTTGGCCCAACATCTGATGTCACATGGAGTTTCATTGTGTTTTGGAGGACAAACGGTGAAGTCAAACCAAAACCCCCTCACATCAATGATCATTAAAACCTGTACTGTATATGTTGTATCTCTTATTGTAGTATTTGAGTTCATTCTCTTGTCAACATACACATTGACAATGCAGCGGTCGTATCTGTGACTCGCAGCTACTTCTCACTACCTTGTATTAAAAAAGGGTTTTCTCAATGCAACACTTTTGATCTGTAAACACCAAGAAGCATGAGCCTCTTTCTGCTGCTGTTAACACATGAACAGCTCCCACTGCTTTACACAGGCTGGTGCAGTACATTGGCAAAAATGATATAATAAAAATAAATTAAAACCAGATAAATTAACCTAAAGGAAATTAGCTAATGACGTCCAGGTGGAACACTTGAACCTGAAATCATCCCAAGTTCATACATTAAAAGAGCATCTGAGGTAGAGTGTGGAGAGATGAACTCTGCTGCGCTTAGATGGACATCACAGCAGTGGCGTCTTCATCCTCGACTCTGAATCCCTGCCTGCTCCAGACGTTGCTCTGACCTTTGACCTCCAAGTAACAGAGGGTTTCATTCCATTGTCTCACCTCTGAAGGAGTTCTACCTTTCAGTCCTTTAAAACCAATAAAATGTTCCTCAACCTTCTCAAAGAAAGAAGTTGATCTTGGCAGGAACAGCCTTACAGCCGGTGGTGGAGAAGTACTGTCCCTGCACAGGAGTGTAGACCATGTCGCCCCCTACTGCCTCCACCACGTCACTGCGGCTGCAGCTGCCCTGCTGGCAGAGCTGAGAGCGAGCGCAGCGCTCGACGTGGCGTCGGCTCAACGGCAGAAATGGAACAAAGCGAGTGATGAGATTGTGCTGGATGATGCTGGACTGGAAGAAGCCGCCTGGACACAGAGAGACTGAACTTTAACAAGCAGTTTGCTGAGACACTAGAGATGTTGACGCGATGTGACCTGGAAGATACGACACTGAACACACACTTACTTGAGCTGCTGTTGTAAGCAGTCTGTGCGATGGCCTCCTGCAGGTCGATCAACTTGATCTCCTCCCTGTCGCGTCCAGCCTGCCGGTTCTCCAGAGCCACTTTGTTGATCACCTCCTCTCCTGTGGTGCTGCAGGGAGTAAGCAGACAAGATGATAGCTGGTCATTAGGTAAACAGTGCTGAAGGATTTTTAGCAACAAGGCTTTATGGCCTCATGTACCTGATGAAGATGTAGATGGCCTTGCGGTAATTGGTGCGAAATACAACATGGGAGGGGCCAAGGAATGGCTCCAGCACACTGAGGAGGCCTGAGGGCATTTTCTCCATCTCATCAAAAATGAAGACTGAACGAGCACATTCTGTCAGGTTCCCCTGAACCCAGCTCTTCAATTCTTCCTGGAAAGTGAACGAGAGACATTTACTCCCAACAGCAACTCCAGAGGCTGCGAATCCTCTTTACTGTAGGAAACTGTGTTGTTGACATTTGATCAGTGGTAGAAAACCTTCACTTGTATACGGCTCATTTCATCTGCTCCTGGTGTTTTATTGTGTACTTCTACTTATCCTGACTAAATGAACTGCTTAAATCACGCTGTGACAGAGATTTCGAACTCACCCTGTACTCATTAACGCGTTGAGGAAAGGGGAAGTGCAGCGTGGGAACAAACTGGTGGACGTACGGGCTGCTCATGGCCGAGCCGTACAGATGATTCCCCAGCATGGAGCTGACCAGAGTTTTTCCCGTCCCAGACGGGCCATGGAAGGACAGCACCAGGGGCCGATCCGGGCTTTTATTCTTAAGGAACGCTGCCACCTCCTCTGACACAATGTCTTGAACCAGATGTTGTCCGTACACGTTCTTGTAGAGGTCCCACTCCAAGTCTGGTCACCAGGAAACAAAGACAGCTGTGGTGTTATTTCTGCCTCCCGTGCCCAAAAGCACAACACTCCAAGTAATTCAACTCAGCAAGTAACCAAAGCTGTGGCTCCAACACATTTGGGGTCAGACCCCAAAGCCTGAAGCCCGACAAGGTTAAAAGCTGAAAGCAAAGCAGTTGTAGCCAGACTTACTAAACTGAATGACAAGCAAACCTGCTTGTATAATATTAGTTGGATTTTCGCCTTCAGAACAGAACAGTGTGACTCCAGCTTGTCTGGCTCTGACATATATCATCTGTTTGAGTGAACTTTAATAGAAGGTTCCCATTAATAGCCACAGTGTTATTGTTACGACTTTCAAAAGCTAAAGACGAATTTGAACCGACTCAAATCAGTAACGAAGCAACTTCGATTGTAACGATTTTCCAATGTAAACATCATCAACAGCATTGGGCTTCCGTTTAGCAAAACAGCTAGCTAGCAAACCAGTGCGTAGTCGTTGAATCAATCAGCATATGTACACATTTATTGGCTAGCTCTCATCATTCCTCCCAGCTAGCTGGCTAACAACTGTTAGCATGACCAGGACGGAACCAACGGTCTTACCTCTGATACTGGGCTTAAAGTCGCATTCGCAGGAGTCTGAGATGCTGCAGTAAAGTCTCTGAAAAACCGCACAAACCGGAGAAGAGCCCCAGAAAAGCAGCACAGACAGGAGCGCCAACATTGTGGCTGCCTCCCGGCAGACAGACGCCGAGGTTAGCCGTCCTCCTGCGGCTGGCAGGTTTGTAGTTTTACTCGTCCTGGAAAAACGCTGCAACCACCTAACAGAGCGACAGAGAGGACCACATTTCCCAGAATGCACGGCACCGGGCGTAAAACGTGTCGGACACGTTGGAGGATCACAGTCCAGAACGAACCCTAAACATCTGGGACAACACTTGAAACTTTGAATTAAATGTTAGTCAATTAAATTGGACAAAAAATATTTATCTTCCCATTCGATTAGCCTTGACAGATCCAGTGAACAGAAATTAACCTGATTTACAATTAGGTAGTTGTACATTTAATGAGGTCTTTTTTTTATAGAAAATCAAGTGATTGAATCAGTGTTATGAACAGTTGTAAACTGCACCAAAGCCTCATGTCCTCATGTCCTACCACTACAAATAAAGATGCTACTGGTTCAGTAGAGGGAGCTATTGATGAAGAAACAGCCAAAGCTCTCAGCTCCATCCCTGCACTATGTTTCTTAGTGTTCATAATTTATGTGGATACACCTACATCTGCTTCTATCCTTAAATCCTGTCAAACTGACTGTTAAGAAGCAGGTGTAAGAAGTTTTTCTTTTATTTCACAATAGGCCAAATGAAATGAAATTTAAATGTGAAGTGAAGGTCAGGAAATGAGCAGCAGACATGAAAGTGGCAGGTGAATATGTTTTATGTCACAGTGAATTAGACACAGATACAGTACTACTTCAGATACGTGTGATCACACAGTGACACTGACAGATTCACTGTGTGAAAACCAAACTTTTCCTTTTTATTAAAAGAGCCAAGAAGAAAGCTGAAGCTGTGAACTGGTTCCAGCTCTACAGCATCAGTGGCCTCATTATGTCATCACAGCACTCGCTATTAACTCTCATCAGTGAAGGCTGTGGAAACATTAGTAGATTTGTACATTTAGGGAAGGTCCAGCCTTCACACGCTGAAGAGCATTTATTACATCATAGATCGAGGCACAGCCTCAACTGTGCAGCTGTTTGACACATTTCAGGCTTGTTCAGGTGTTTTTCTCCTGGACTTATTAACACAACTTTACACTGACATCTCAGTTCAACGTGGTTCAGTGTTAGTTTTGCAAAACAAAGACAAGTCAGTTATCATGTGTAACTAGTGGTGACAAAGCACATGAAAGTGGTTCAAACGGACCCTGAACCGAGAGGGACGATGCCCTCGCTTCTCCAGCTACTTCTTTTTATCTCTCTCGCTGCCTCATTGTAGAGAACCACAGAACCACCCATCAGTGGCGCTGTCTTAGTTCTTGTCACAAAGACTCCATGTCCCACATGGTCAGTGGTGCCTCCTGGTTCCTCTTAGTTCTTCCTGAACCTCTGACAGAGTCAGATCAGAGTCAGATCATTCTCAGATTTACACATAAAGTATGTTGATATGTGAACTTACTATTCATCAGGAAACCATATTAAAACCAAGATGAAGCCTGTCTGAGTAGAGTAGGAATCAAACACTGTGCTACGCCTGACAACACAGTTTCAATGTGGTTCAGCTGTAAGTCCAGATGTGTGTTTCTGTGTGAAACCCCATCAGGCTCATCCTCCTCTGTCCTTGCAGGGAACCAGAGCTGCTCAGTGTCCAGTAGTAGTATGAGCTCACTGACTGGGGAGTGGACCAGGGCAAACAGACCTGGGGTCAGCGCCTTCTGACAGGCGGCTCCAATTTGTTGGACAAGGCAGTCAACACCTGGTCAAACTTGGCGTATCGCAGCGCCTGCTTCTCCTCAGCTCCCCTGCTCCCCCACAGCAGCCTCATCTGGAAGTCGGTCGAAAAAATGTCCAGGACTTCAGCTTGGTCCTGGAAATCTGCAACGACCGGCTTTCCTAGTTCAGGCACTGCAACTGTTGATTACCTAAATGTTTCTTTGCTCTGGTTGTTTACAAAAATGCAGTAAATCTCACATCTCACCTTGCAGTTTGTGCTCAGTGTTGGAGCGGTAGATGCCCCCCAGCTGTGCGATGGTCCTTGCTGCCCCCAGGTGGAACAGGACCACGTCCACCCCAACGTCCAGCGTCTCCCATGGCTCTGTCCCCTCGCCTGCCGGGCTCCTCTCTAAGAGGGAGAGCAGGGGGAGGACGTGGGGGAAGCTGGTGTTGGAGAGCGGACAGCTTTCTGCAGGGCACACAGAGCCGGGGATGAGTCTCCAGGGCACCATGCGTGTGCTGCACACTAAGGGATCAACTCTACCTCGTCCTTCGTTCAGGCTCTTCATGAACGGCCTCAGCGTTTTCTCGTAGAGGATAGCGCCCTCTGTGTGTCGCTGCCGCAACGCCATCCAAGTCTGCTCCAGACGAGCCACCTGAGACCACGGCAACAGTAAGAGCAGGACCGGAGGAGTCAGAGAACAGGTCCAACCCCAAGAACCAGGACCAACAAAAGTTCAACGGCCTGAATGAAGGCATTGTGATAAAGGCCTAAAGTCAGCACATGCCAACAGATTTAACTGAACTGATTTGATATGATCACCTGGACTAACGCCAGGGTCTATACTGAAGACACACATCTGCAGAGAGGAGAAAACTTTGTCCAAAGCAAATAAAGATCCTCCTGAAGGCTAATAAGCTTCCCCCGGCGGGTGAAAGATAAGGCAATTGTGATATTTCACCTACTGACGAACAACAGATCAAAGATTACAGAGCTCATGCAGGACATCGTATCTTTACAGCAGTCAATGATCACATCGTCTGATATCGATGTGGGGCAGCGGTCACCGCCGTTCGAGAGCACTGAGGAAGAGGTTCTGTTTTTCATGAGACTGAGTGACACAGTGGCGATAACGTGTGACCTCATGTTATAAACTCTGGCCTGCTTCCCTCTGACAGGACTATGGACCTCCAGTGACAAACAGAAAACATAACCCAGCACAGAGTTGAATGTACCTGCGGCAGCTCCAGGGCTCTCATGACTGCGGTGAAGCCATACATGTTGCCCATGGTGCTTTTGAGCTCCGCAGCCGTTTGGATGAGCTTGTGAAGCAGCCCGGCGCGCTCCTCGCTCGTCCCCGTGCAGCCCAGCACGTGCACGGCCAACGTGGTCGCCATAGTGTGAAACCTGTGGGAGCGAGCACAGCGGGAGGGCTCAGCCACACAGCCTCACAGAGCGAGCCACGCCAGGGCACAGTCTGACCTCTCCAGCAGGTCCAGTCTCAGCTGTTGACCATGCGGCAACGTGAGCAGCTCCATCCCAGAACTAACACCCATCCTCCTCTGTGTCTCTGCAGTCACCTCCAGAATCCTGGCCACCTGGAAGCACAGACAGGCTGACTGCTGGAGTCCTGTCAGAACGTGTGTCTCATGGCTGGATTCTCTGTATATAAACAGCTTTTTCCTCATGGCTAACTGTAACTGCTGCGCGTCATGATGATGAAACCTGGACAGGTGGAGGCAGCGTATGTCCTCTGGGTTTACTAGGGTTTACAGCGTGACCCGTCTTTTAACCATTGGATACTGTACCGTGCAGTCGGCCTTGGTCATGTGCTTTGCTGCCGTCCTGGGGTCGATCTCGGCCAGAAGTTCTTTCACCCTGCGCAGGACGCCCACCTCCAGGGGCTTGTTCTCCTTGGGCATCAGGGGCGACCGGTACCTGCTCGGTGTGAAAGACGACGCCGTCTCCACCACCGGTGAGAAGAACATGTTCCCGTCCTCCACCCTCAGTGGACTGAAGCCCTGCAGCCTGTCCACGTAGCTCTGAGGGCTGGGGAACAGCTCTGTGTAGCAGCTTCCCTCTGCATCAGAGCAGCAGGGGGTCTGGAGGCCTGAGTTCTGGGCCCGAGACGGGGATGGAGTCGCGCTGGTCGACTGAGGGGCTGAAGATGAAAAACAGATGGGAAATAATCATCAAACTCATGAGCTACTTTGAATGTTTGAAATGAAAACAAGAAGTAAAACGTATTTGGTGGTTAATGAGTGATGCCAGCAAGCCTTAACAACACTGTATCAGCATAGTTTATGTACCTGTCATTCATTCGGCTGGGGATCAGCCTTAATCTATGAGGTCAGAGTGAGAGTCTCTGAGTGGCTCTGCTCTCCTGAGTGTAACAAACCTCAGCGCTCTGAACTTCAGTCCTTTTACCTCTGCTCTGCCAACGCCCCATGAGCTGCTCTTAAAGCCAGAGCTGGACTACATGCCGCACTGCAGCCTGCACTCCGCTACCTGACACTGCGGTAAGACTTTTACTAAAGCACACAGACAAATAGAGTAGAGAGAGAAACAGTGGGAAGGATGGAGATATGTCAGCATAGAGCTAATATCTATGAATGGAAAACCTCCTTTTAAATACTAAATATATAAATGAAATATAACGATATTTACTGAGTGATACTCAGGTTACAAAAGAGTTTCTTTGTGGATTTTGTCTGCAGCAGGTCACACACTGTGCAGTTGTGTCCTTAGGACACAGTTACTGGTGGTGGTAGACAGGAAGTGACCAGACGTCCCTACATCTGTTGCCAGATCCTCATTCAGACATGGACCAACTGGCCTTGGTGACGATGGCTGTGCTGCTCTGCTCTTCACCTTTGGCAGATGGAGGGAAGGTCCTGGTGTTTCCTTTAGATGGAAGCCACTGGATCAACATGAAGGTCATAATCGAGGAGCTTCACTCCAGAGGCCATGAGATCACAGTGCTGCGACCGTCAGACAGCTGGTACATCAAAGCTGATTCCCCTCATTACAAGTCCATCACCATGAACTCCTCTGGAGGTTTTGATGAGGAAGAATTTTCATCATTTTTAAACACAATGATTACCATGGAGAAACAGGGTGTTTCAATTTGGACCCGCTTGTCTTCAGAGTATGAAATGCTGACTCAGATGTATATGTGGCACAGGCAGCTTATTCAGGCGCTGGAGGAGATGTTTGAGGACACTGAATTGATGCAGAGTCTCCATGAGGCCAAATACGATCTAGTTTTAACAGACCCTGCAATTGGTGGAGGGGTGCTGCTGGGTCACCGTCTGGGTCTCCCACTTGTCTTCAACGTGAGGTGGACTGTTCAGGGAGAGGGACACCAGGCAATTGCACCTTCCCCACTCTCCTATGTGCCCATACCCCAGAAACAGCTGACTGACAAGATGACCTTTAATCAGCGAGTCATGAACCTTCTTTACTACATCTATGCACTGTTCCAGACATGGTACGCCGTAGATCCAAACTACAAACCTTTTGTGCACCGTCACTTTGGCAGTGACGTCCATTACATGGAGCTGTTTCAGTCAGCCGACATTTGGCTGATGAGGAACGATTTCACCTTTGAGTTTCCTCGACCCACGATGCCAAATGTCGTCTACATGGCCGGATTTCAGTGCAAACCCTCCAAGCCCTTGTCTAAAGAACTGGAGGACTTTGTCCAGAGCTCAGGTGAACATGGCGTCATTATCATGACACTGGGAACCCTGGTGGGGCAACTCCCTGAGGACATCGCTGAGGACATTGCCGCTGCTTTCGCTCAGCTTCCTCAGAAGGTGATCTGGAGGCACACGGGCAAAAGACCGTCCAGCCTCGGCAACAACACCTTACTGCTGGACTGGCTGCCACAAACCGACCTCCTGGCTCACCCCAAGACCAGAGTGTTTGTGGCCCACGGAGGCACCAATGGGATCCAGGAGGCCATCTACCACGGCGTCCCCCTGCTCGGCCTGCCCCTCATGTTCGACCAGCACGACAACTTCTTCAGGATGGAGGCACGAGGTGTGGCCAAAGTCCTCGACATCGCGACTGTGAACAGAGACAACTTCCTGGAGGCACTGAAGGAAGTTCTCCACCAACCCAGCTACAGGGAGAAGATGAAGACGCTGTCCAGTCTGCACAGAGATCAGCCCATGAAGCCACTGGACCGAGCCATGTTCTGGATCGAGTTCGTCATGAGGCACAAAGGAGCGTCGCACCTGAGGACAGAGTCCTACAAGATGTCCACCATCCAGTACTACTCTGTGGACGTGCTGGCCTTCCTGCTGGCAGTGGTTCTGCTAGTATTCACTGCGCTTATCTCTGCACTCAAGTGTTTGTGGCGAAGGAGTTTTTCTCGTAGCAAAGCAAAAGAAGAATGATGGACCTGCTGCAACATTGTTAAGAAGTTGTCTTATGTTGGATTTTCCTTGTTCTGTTGTGTCATGAACTCATATAATAACTACAGACCTCATAGCATTTGAGCATTAGCCAGCAGAATCTTTGAATGTTTGAGATATTGTCCTTCTACAAATATTAATACATTTTATAAGAATGAGGACATTACTAATTGTTTTTAGCTGTTCCATACGTTTCTTTTGTCTTAATGCTGATAAATAAAAACTAACCAAGTTAACTAAGGCTCTACAGTTTAATAAGCCTTTGTGTATTGTTTGTGTACAGGATGTTACATAGTTGTTATTAGTATGCATTATTTCACTTTGCATGTGTGGTTGGACAGTCATTGCAAACTATTTTTAGGAGCAGCAGCTGATGCCTGGAAGCTCACTGGTTGGACTAAAGATGCTGTAAGTACTGTAAGTGTACAGTAAACATGGTTGAAGTTAATTTTTTTTGGAGCTTTGTGTATTTGCAGAATGTCCGACATATAAATCAAAAGGAACATACAAAAGCTTTGGGGTGTTCAATGTTCAAGTTTCTTCAAACTCAGTCTTTCTAAATACCAAAGGTTCGCATTAGTGAGGCCGGACTATAACATCCACCGTGACTAAGTAACACGCGAGGTACACGAGAACAATGCTGTGAAACCTGAGACAGGAAACTTCTACCAAATGCAAAGAGCTTTTCTAAACTCCGGGATTAAGCAGCAGAAATTCCTACCATGTGCAGTTGTGTAACCAGTAAACAATTACTGCAGCTCAAGTTATGCAAGCGTTAGCTCAAAAATCATAAAAACCTCTTTGTTGTGATTCTCGAGGCTGCACTTTAGTTGGTTTTATTAACACATGAGTCTTCCTGTTTAGATGCATTTTTTTTGTGATGTCTAAAACTTTACTTCACAGCTAAAATTAGTCCTTTACTGCTCCTAGAGTAGAACTATAGTGAACCAGACTTCACCAAAACACTTGAGTCTTCACTAATCGAAACAAAGCAGTTTTCAGAACTGGAAGAGTGAAGCTCCATTTGCCACGAGGACCACACAGCGTAAAGGTGCTTCAGTTTGGTCTCGTATGTCTATGAAGTGTAAACAGAGGAAGTATGTTTATGATATGCATAAGCAGCTACTGTACTTATAACGTTGGATGGAATGTTTAAGAACACTGAACCGATGCAGAGCCTCCACGAGGACAAATATGCTCCACTTCTGCTTCGCTTCAGTTGGTGGAGGATGCTGCTGGGTCAGAGTCTGGGTCGCTCACAGCTTGTCGACATGAGGTGGAATGTTCAGGCGACTGCACCTTCCCGTCTGTCCTATGTTACTGTCCCAGGTAAAGCTGACTGACAGGAACGTCCTTCACTGTTTCTTCATGTTTTCAGATTTGGTATATTCCTTCACATGTCATGTCATAGAGTGGCTGATGATCAGAGTATTGCAGTAAAGTCACACTGTGACTGAGAACACGCACACATTGCCAGGAGGCACAATCCACTTATTACTACTGCTGCTTCTCTAGTCTCATGTCGGAGACTCTGGTACTATGCAACTTAACAACTCTTCAAGTTGCCTCTGGCCTCACAGAGACGCTGGGCAGCAATGGCTTCACCCATGTCATAACCTCTCTGGTGTCATAAAGCAGCTGCTACTGGACCTTTACAAGATGAAAGAGCAGGAAGCTGGCACCATAATAAAAAGAATGAGCTCCAGCAGCTGTTTGTTTACGGCCACACCACCCTGAGCAGACTGCATCTGTTTTATTTATCACATGCAGCGACTGCATTTTAAAAATCACTCTCCTCAGGTGGATTGTCACAGGTCAAGGTAAGGTTCACTAAAAATATAATTGAAGCTATTTCTATATGTGCTGGTCAGTGCTTTAAATGGTCACTTGTTGAAGCTAGGCTTCCATCAAACCTTTTAGAGGAATCTTCAAAGTAATAAAAGAAGCATATCAGCTACTCAAAATAAAAACAGACATCAAACTTTGTAAGTCATACCAACAAAGAGGCACCTTTAACCAAAGAGTAAGTAATGTGATAAGATATGAATAAAAGTAGTTCTCCTTGGATTAATTTCCTTCTGTTCTATTTCAGTTCAGTTAAGTTTACTTAGAGTCACACACGCTGAACCTTAGTCCTGTTACCTCAGCACTCCCCCAGAAACGCTGTGACTGCCAGAGCTGAAAAGGGATCACTAAGCCGTCTACTGGGAGCGAGGCTGGATGCACAGGACCGAGCTCGGGCTCACTGGGAGTAAGTAAAACAAAAGTCAATCAAGAACAAGATTACATCAGGATTCGTGAAAAGTCGATAGAAGCCAAACTAGTGAGCAGGATTTTAATGCATCAATAGAAAAGATTTCAGTTCATTTCCTGCTGTCATGATCACTACTTATCTAAACCTAGAAGACATGCCTCAGAGTCATAGAGGAATTCCGTGACAAGCTTAAACAAGACGCATTCTATGAATACTGAGAAACCTGACTTCTGACTGCACAACAGTACGTTCTAGATGGAACCATTGAGGAATTATTACGGACACAGACCAAACGTAGCATGTGATTAAAAGTTTCCCTTCAGCTGAGTTACAAGTTATTTTTACCAATAATGCAGGAGTCCAACTGACTCTACTTTAGTTTTATTTTATGTTTTTAATTCTAATGTGCAGAAATATTTAATGACAGTTTTAAAATATTTCACTGAAGCTGTTCTAAAGTTAAACTGCAATTATGCAAACTTTACAATAATAACAAACCACAATGAACTTAATTCAAAACGTCATGATTGTGATTTTAAGGTTTAAACACGTCCTGGTTTTTAGCACGTGACACTCCTGTTTCCCAGAAAGGGTTTGCGTCAGGAAGGACCTCCGGTTTCAAAACTTGCCAAATCAACAATGCAAATCATTTGCTGGGATGACTCCTGACGGGATGTCAGAACACACGGAGGAGGACCCAAATGCACAGCGCACAGACGGGTTGAGGAGGGAATCAGGTTTTATTTACACAATCGGAGTCAATCGGTCCAGGTCATACACGGAGAAGCGCGGTCTTTAAGTACAGGCAAGGAGCAGGCAATTTCAGGTCCAATAGGCAGGCAAAGGTTCGGTTCACAGGGAAGCACAGCGACGGTACAGATGAGGACTAGGCAAAACTCACGGGTCAAATGGTCAAGCAGGGTTTGTATCCAAGCGAAGGTACAGGCAGGGATCAGACAGGATTCAGTGGTCAGGATAATCAGGATCAAACACGAGACGATACGGGAGCGCTGGATCGAAGTGCTATGAGTTGACAATCTGGCAGCTAGAGTGTGTGAGAGGTGAAGACTAAATACTGGTGCTTGATTAACTAATTACTGACAGGTGTGCTAAATGAACCGGGGAGTGAACAACTGAAACGAGAACAGGAAGTACTTCAAAGTAAAACCAGGAAGTGACACGAAACGTGACACGGGATAAACCGAAAGGAGTTACCTTCATATGAGGTTTAAACATATTTACTGAGTGATACTATATCTGAAAACAAAAACACCACAAAGAGAGTCTCTAAACCTTGTGGACTTTGTCTGCAGCAGGTCACACACTGTGCAGTTGTGTCCTTAGGACACAGTTACTGGTGGTGGTAGACAGGAAGTAACCGGACGTCCCTACATCTGTTGCCAGATCCTCATTCAGACATGGACCAACTGGCCTTGGTGACGATGGCTGTGCTGCTCTGCTCTTCACCTTTGGCAGATGGAGGGAAGGTCCTGGTGTTTCCTTTAGATGGAAGCCACTGGATCAACATGAAGGTCATAATCGAGGAGCTTCACTCCAGAGGCCATGAGATCACAGTGCTGCGACCGTCAGACAGCTGGTACATCAAAGCTGATTCCCCTCATTACAAGTCCATCACCATGAACTCCTCTGGAGGTTTTGATGAGGAAGAATTTTCATCATTTTTAAACACAATGATTACCATGGAGAAACAGGGTGTTTCAATTTGGACCCGCTTGTCTTCAGAGTATGAAATGCTGACTCAGATGTATATGTGGCACAGGCAGCTTATTCAGGCGCTGGAGGAGATGTTTGAGGACACTGAATTGATGCAGAGTCTCCATGAGGCCAAATACGATCTAGTTTTAACAGACCCTGCAATTGGTGGAGGGGTGCTGCTGGGTCACCGTCTGGGTCTCCCACTTGTCTTCAACGTGAGGTGGACTGTTCAGGGAGAGGGACACCAGGCAATTGCACCTTCCCCACTCTCCTATGTGCCCATACCAGGAGCAATGTTGACTGATAAGATGACGTTCACGCAACGGATCCAAAACGTCATAAACTATTTATTCACACAGGTGCATGTTTGGTATTTCATTGATCCAAACTACAAACCTTTTGTGCACCGTCACTTTGGCAGTGACGTCCATTACATGGAGCTGTTTCAGTCAGCTGACATTTGGCTGATGAGGAGCGATTTCACCTTTGAGTTTCCTCGACCCACGATGCCAAATGTCGTCTACATGGCCGGATTTCAGTGCAAACCCTCCAAGCCCTTGTCCAAAGAACTGGAGGACTTTGTCCAGAGCTCAGGTGAACATGGCGTCATCATCATGACACTGGGAACCCTGGTGGGGCAACTCCCTGAGGACATCGCTGAGGACATTGCCGCTGCTTTCGCTCAGCTTCCTCAGAAGGTGATCTGGAGGCACACGGGCAAAAGACCGTCCAGCCTCGGCAACAACACCTTACTGCTGGACTGGCTGCCACAAACCGACCGGAGGCCATCTACCACGGCGTCCCCCTGCTCGGCCTGCCCCTCATGTTCGACCAGCACGACAACTTCTTCAGGATGGAGGCACGAGGTGTGGCCAAAGTCCTCGACATCGCGACTGTGAACAGAGACAACTTCCTGGAGGCACTGAAGGAAGTTCTCCACCAACCCAGCTACAGGGAGAAGATGAAGACGCTGTCCAGTCTGCACAGAGATCAGCCCTGGAAGCCACTGGACCGAGCCATGTTCTGGATCGAGTTCGTCATGAAGCACAAAGGAGCGTCGCACCTGAGGACAGAGTCCTACAAGATGTCCACCATCCAGTACTACTCTGTGGACGTGCTGGCCTTCCTGCTGGCAGTGGTTCTGCTAGTATTCACTGCGCTCATCTCTGCACTCAAGTGTTTGTGGCGAAGGAGGTTTTCTCGTAACAAAGCAAAAGAGGCATGATAAAGTTTTAGGTTCAGGATCCTCATATCTAAACATTGTTTGTATTGAGTTAGTCCTGTCTTGGTACATTTACTTATTTGTGTAGCTAAATGCAAATACAAACTTCGTATAGTGTGAAGACACGAGTCCAGTGTTAAGTCTTTTATGAATTACTAGATTTTAGCATCTAGCATCTAGCTAAGCAGCCCTACACAAGTGTCTGCCAATGGACGGGCAGATCCCACCCACTGCTGTAGCACTGATTGACAGACAAAGGCATTCTGCTGAGAAGTGGTATTATGAAATAAATAGGCCACTGGGGAAAAGGGTATGGTGCAATTAAAGCCGACTTTAGAAAAATGACTTTGAGATCAAAACTTCTGTATTTAAATAAAAAGGCAAACTTGCTAATCCGTTTTATTATGAAAATAATCATTATGAAATAGAATTTTAATGATAATGAGTAGTCTTTAAAGCAGACTTTATGAAATGCATTTCATAATAATAAGCTTAATTTGGGAAATGTTTGTGATTATTCATAATTTAATGGTTGGTTTACATAGTTGTCTGTCATTTATTAAAATACCTATTTATTTCATAATAAATTATACATAATACCTTGTTTAATTTTTAACACTTTGGAGTTCCATACTGTATTTAATGTATCTAAAGGTATTTTACTGTGTTGTATAACTAGAGGCATTTTACACATCTGTTTATGACCAAGTAGTGACGTCACCTGATGTGTGTGTTTAATTACATAATCATAGATTCTGATATCAGAGCTCATCAATTGTTTTAACATCTGTGCACAAGGTAACAAGGTCCAGGTTCACATTGTGTGCACACACGGTGGCTGTACCATGATGACCTTTACCTTCACCACACAGCACCATCACTTATCATGGTTCACTGACCTTCTGTAGCTGTACATTCATTCCCTCCTTGCTTCTCTGCTCTGTCGTTTTGCTCTGTCGTTTTGATTTGTCAATTTACGTTACGGTTTTGTTGTGTTGTTTTAATCAATTCTTAACTTGCTACCTGTTTATCTTTTTAATTGTTAAGCCATTTTGTTTTCATATCATGTAAATAATTATTAAACATCATTGCACAGAAAAAAACGCAGAGTAATGTAAACGTCTAAAGGGCTGACTGAGGATAAAAGAAATCTCTGACTCGATTTGCATCTAAGCTCTGGCTCCAGGGTGTTTTGGCACTGCCTCCCTTTTTCACTCTCATCCATTGAGTAACACACCTACTGCGGAAACCTGACACACTCTGAACTTTAGTCCTGCTACTGTAGTTCAGCGCCTGCCCACAGTCTGAGAGCTGCTCTGACCTGCAGGGCTGGACAGCGGTCAGTCAGCAGCCTGCTGGAACCTAGGTTGGACAACAAGCTGCTGCTGCAACTTTCACTCTTCTGACGGAGACGGTAAGCGTTTGTGTTGGGGTTTCACATCAGTTCATCAAGCAAAACGCAGGATTGGGGGCAACTGACAGCACTGTGTTATTCACAGTTATAGACTTTGGAGACTTCTGACGACAGCATACATAATTTATTATTGATTTAAAATTAAGATGTTCTGTGCAAATACAGCAATAAAGGGAACATTTGGGAGCCGATGCCTATCAGTACAAAAAGTTGTTTCAGTTTGCAGGACTGTGGATGTTCCGCCAGGATCCAACAGTATAACAGTTCTTACACTATAAAGTCAAACCTCAACATTTTATTGAAACCCACAGTTCTACAGTAGATCGTGTTAGGGTCTTGTGTAATACAAGCATTTCCTGCCATTTAAACTTCTTTCACATTTCAACATCTGTCAACATTGACTCAGTGAAACAAGTAAATGCAAAAACCTTTCTACATCTTTTAGGATGTTTGCAACTGTAAAATTGTGTAATAACAAAAAGTGAAGACTGTTGCTTCTCAATCACAAAGATAAAAGTGGTGATCCATTGCCTTTCAGTGAGTTTCACAGTTAATGAGAATCAGCTCTGGGGTCATGGTTCAATCACACTATACATATAGTAAACAAAGACCTTCAGCTTTGCTTTGGCCACACTTCATTAACATAACCAACCATTTAATCCACTAGCAAGAAAACTAACATCTTCATGTCTGTTGCCAGATCCTCATTCAGACATGGACCAACTGGCCTTGGTGACGATGGCTGTGCTGCTCTGCTCTTCACCTTTGGCAGATGGAGGGAAGGTCCTGGTGTTTCCTTTAGATGGAAGCCACTGGATCAACATGAAGGTCATAATCGAGGAGCTTCACTCCAGAGGCCATGAGATCACGGTGCTGCGACCGTCAGACAGCTGGTACATCAAAGCTGATTCCCCTCATTACAAGTCCATCACCATGAACTCCTCTGGAGGTTTCGATGAAAAAGGTTTTGGGTCACTTGTGACCACAATGATGACCATGCAGCGAGAAGGTGCTTCAGTTTGGTCTCGTATGTCCATGGAGTATAAACTGATGATACACTTCCATGAGATGAATAGGATGGCACTTGAGCTGTTGGAGGAGATGTTCCAGGACACTGAACTGATGCAGAGTCTCCATGAGGCCAAATATGAAGTATTTCTAACAGATCCTGGAATTGGTGGAGGGGTGCTGCTGGGTCACCGTCTGGGTCTCCCACTTGTCTTCAACGTGAGGTGGACTGTTCAGGGAGAGGGACACCAGGCAATTGCACCTTCCCCACTCTCCTATGTGCCCATACCAGGAGCAATGTTGACTGATAAGATGACGTTCACCCAACGAATCAAGAACCTTCTTTTCTATTTTCTCACATGTTTGCAAATTTTCTATATCACAGATTCAACCTACAAGCCTTTTGTGCACCGTCACTTTGGCAGTGACGTCCATTACATGGAGCTGTTTCAGTCAGCCGACATTTGGCTGATGAGGAACGATTTCACCTTTGAGTTTCCTCGACCCACGATGCCAAATGTCGTCTACATGGCCGGATTTCAGTGCAAACCCTCCAAGCCCTTGTCTAAAGAACTGGAGGACTTTGTCCAGAGCTCAGGTGAACATGGCGTCATCATCATGACACTGGGAACCCTGGTGGGGCAACTCCGAGGACATCGCTGAGGACATTGCCGCTGCTTTCGCTCAGCTTCCTCAGAAGGTGATCTGGAGGCACACGGGCAAAAGACCGTCCAGCCTCGGCAACAACACCTTACTGCTGGACTGGCTGCCACAAACCGACCTCCTGGCTCACCCCAAGACCAGAGTGTTTGTGGCCCACGGAGGCACCAATGGGATCCAGGAGGCCATCTACCACGGCGTCCCCCTGCTCGGCCTGCCCCTCATGTTCGACCAGCACGACAACTTCTTCAGGATGGAGGCACGAGGTGTGGCCAAAGTCCTCGACATCGCGACTGTGAACAGAGACAACTTCCTGGAGGCACTGAAGGAAGTTCTCCACCAACCCAGCTACAGGGAGAAGATGAAGACGCTGTCCAGTCTGCACAGAGATCAGCCCATGAAGCCACTGGACCGAGCCATGTTCTGGATCGAGTTCGTCATGAGGCACAAAGGAGCGTCGCACCTGAGGACAGAGTCCTACAAGATGTCCACCATCCAGTACTACTCTGTGGACGTGCTGGCCTTCCTGCTGGCAGTGGTTCTGCTAGTATTCACTGCGCTCATCTCTGCACTCAAGTGTTTGTGGCGAAGGAGTTTTTCTCGTAGCAAAGCAAAAGAAGAATGATGGACCTGCTGCAACATCGTTGATTTGTTTTTTTTTCTTGACTTGAACTTTGAACTTTATACAGTAGTGTCATGTTTTTCCATTTGCAATATCACTGACATAAGTTGGCAAACAATCCACAAGACTTTTTTTTTACTTTTTTCTAATTTTTCTTCTACAAAAACAAAACCACTCATCATTTTGTTTGTCTGTAAGTGCAGTCGGGCAATATTTAAACCAACCACAAACAACTATAAACAAAAATTGATAAATTCAGATTTAGTTTTATATGCACAGACTTTTGTCACTTTTAAACAGGCTAATCTAAATGCTCCTTAATAAAAGAAAACTGTTTAAACACTAACTGGCTTTTTCTTTTAAGCCACACATGCACAACAAACACGACCCAGCACAGCAGCAGTGTGGACATAGTCTCTGTCCACAAATATTGTCAGACACTGTCTGACAGTATTTCAGGGCAGGGCAGCACATTAAAAGCTATAAAACGGGTCCTACAACAAGGCAGAGGTCATCAACTGTCATGATGCAGCAAATACAGCTCAAATACTCAAAGTAGAAAATAAATTCTTAGCAGCTAAATGCAAAGCTGGACAAAACAACCTCAGGTTGTTTATAGCTGGGAAATGCAAGGAAAATACAAAGGAATATTACTGAAGTTATACGGCAAAACCTTCTGATGGCAGTGGTGTGTCTGGTGGGAACATTTTTGTCTTTGTCCATTATCCTTTTATCAACCCATCACCTCCTACTGCACAACCAGTACACGGAGAACCAGTTCAGGACAAAAGACTGAGTTGGTGCGCTGAACTCACCGTTGCTGTGTAGAGTCCCTGTCACCGGAGTCCGGTCACCATCTGCCTCCTGGTGTTGGAGAGAGGAAGGGCTGCAGAGAGAGAGAAAGCTCAGACCAGCTGCGCCTGCACATCCTGCTGAACCTAATAAATCTCTCCTCATGTCAGCCATGCTTAATCAACCTGCAGTTATATGTCTGTGTCATCGTTCATCTCACACAACTACTGTAGGGCTGCAACTAATGATTATTTTGATAATCAATTATTTTTTCAATTAATTAATCAGATGAAAAAAATATATAATTTGATGTTTTGCTTATTAGAATTTTTTTGATTTGATCAAACAAAATTTAGATTTTTTTTAAACAAAATTTAGATTTTGATCTCAAACAAAACACAAAATCAAGCATTTGAATAATAAAACGTCAATATCCAAAATATCGAAAATATAAATAAACAAAGCAAGAATAGAGTTTTGTTCCAGTGTGACAATCAGCAGCCGCTCCATTAACCTGACTGTGGGAGAAAACCCACGAAGACACGGGAGAACCTGTAAACTCCACAGAGACTGCTCGGCTCCTTCTGGCTCTAAGGCAACAGTGACAACCACTAAAAACCATGTCGTCATATTTTAATGCTGCTGTTACATTTAGTGTCTGCACCGTTTAAGTTGCGCTGTTCTGTGGTGGCGCCGTTCATCACTATGTAGCTGTCAGGTTTTGGCAGAGATCGGACCCACATGCACAGCGACGAGGCGACAGACAGATGGTAAAGTTCAAGGTTTTAATGCAGTTTTCGTAGTCACAGACAGTCTAGGTCATGCACGGATAAACAAACGGATTGAAGTACAGGAGGGACAGGCGTGATCGGTTCCAATAGCGGTCGTGGGTCAAAAACAGAGGGCTCAGATTTCCAGGTTTAAATCAGCAGGCTAAGGCAGTTCCAGTAACAGGCAGAGTTCAGCAACAGAGACAACGGGTTTACAGTACCGGTCAGGATCAGACGAGAAGCGGTAGTCAGGAACACGGAAACAGGTCGGCAACGGGGTAAGCTGAACGAGAGAATGCTGGAAAGTGAAGTCATGGATTCAACGATCTGGCAACAGGTTATGGGACCTGGTGGTGGTTAAGTACACAGGTGAGTGATGACTGATTCAAGACAGGTGTGTGTAATGAAAACCGGAAGTGAGGCTGGAGCTAACGGGATGAGACTAGAAACCGGAAATGCTACACAATAAAACAGGATGTGAACACAGGGACCTGACAGTAGCGAACGTTATGAATGCGCAGTCAGCGGGCGGCAGAACAGATTAAGAAACAAAGTTTAACACAGCAGCACTTAAAGATCTCTGCACATGCAAAATTCACTTCCTGTACATTTTTTTGACTCCCTGGTTCATGTTAAGACACTCCTAGTGTGTTAGAAGTACGCTTCCTACTTATTTCACATTTTTGAGAGTTTATCCAATCCTGTTCAGGAACCATCGTTTTAAATTTGGCAGACTGGATACGTCTGCATTCTATTGACAACTCACAGAACCAGCTTCAGCCCCGCCCAGACAAACCTGGACCCCTAAATGTATATGGGGTGCCAAATGTAAAAGTAGCAGCTATAACTAGTTTTCTCACATTTAACTAAATGACACAACATGTTTTCTCACATTTAGTTAAATGTGCAAAAGTCTAAATGTAAATGTTAAATATAAATGTAAATGTTAAATATAAATGTAAATGTTAAATGTTAAATCTAAATGTTAAATGTTACATGTTACATGTTACATGTTACATGTTAAATGTAAATGTTAAATGTAAATGTTAAATGTTAAATGTTAAATGTTAAATGTAAATGTTAAATGTAAATGTTAAATGTTAAATGTTAAATGTAAATGTTAAATGTAAATGTTAAATGTTTGCCGAGTGTAAACTGAATATTCATGAATGGGCAAGTAGACTCCATCCCTACCCTCAAACAGCGCTGGTCTAAGATCAGTGACGCGGACTCAAACACGTCAAACAGTACGCATAGCTCCGCCCACATCTGACTCTGGATCGGTGCACGAAAATACTGGAGAGAAGCCTGAAGTCGAAGCCATCATGGCCGCCAGCTCCGACTCCCTCCCGTTGGGGGAGATTGAACGGGCTATAACGGCAGGTGTGCGGGCTGAGGCTCCGCTTCAAACTGCCATTCTGTCGTAAACACCATTAATGAGGAGTCAAGTAGGTTTAAAAAGAATATTTCTGTGGCGCCGGTGGAGAATTAGTTGGCTAACTATACTAGCTAGCCGAAGTTACGTCCAGGCTAAAAACAAAAGTTTCCAGATCAGATGTGGGCGGGGTTTGCGCGCACTGTTTGAGGTGATTGAGTTCGCGTCTCTGATCTGAGACCAGCGCTGTTTGAGGGTAGGGGTAGAGTCTACTTGCCCATTCATGAATATTCAGTTTTACACTCGGCAAACATTTAACATTTACATTTAACATTTAGCATTTAACATTTACATTTAACATTTAACATTTACATTTAACATTTAACATTTACATTTACATTTACATTTACATTTACATTTACATTTACATTTACATTTACATTTACATTTAACATTTAACATTTACATTTAACATTTACATTTAGACTTTTGCACATTTAACTAAATGTGAGAAAACATGTTGTGTCATTTAGTTAAATGTGAGAAAACTAGTTATAGGTGCTCCTTTTACATTTGGCACCCCATAAATGTACCTGCAACATTGCATTTCAGTCACTCACTGTGCTCTCCAGTATAGTAGGTGACGCTAATGCACCTTTCAGTTGGTTGCCACCCGCCATTTAAAAGACAAAAGAAAGAAGAAGTCACTCACTGTGACACGAACTGACATGAGGCCATTAGGGTCCAGAAAGTGCTAGCGCGATGGTAGTGCAGTGTTAGAGGCTAGCGTTAGTGGCTAGCGTTAGCAGCTAGCGTTAGCGGCTAGGGATAGTAAGTTGTGAGAGTCAGCTGTGTTTCTAATTACTACCGAGCCTGTCGTGTGTACGTCGTAGCCCAAGTAGACCTTTTGGGTTATGGCAAGTTCTATCTAAGTCTAACATGTGTGTTGTTGCTGTCTTCTCGTATGTGTTGCTTATCTAGTCAGCTAACTGTAAACGTGACTTTTTTTAAACAGGCTGACGCATCCCAGCTACTGAAACGCAAGGAGGTTGTTTCTCAAACTGACGCCACTGCAGGCTGTGGACACACATCTGCCTTGTAGAAGAGTTGCTGCTCACCTCAGGAGCAAAGGTATGTACATTTAACAGCAGTATGATCGTTTGTTAGCCAATAGGCAGTTTTATTTGACAGAGATTTATCATTTCACATTTCAGTAGTTGTAGTATTCATAATCTGATCTATATTATTGTTTATGTATTTACTCTGTATGTAGTTGTTCAACTTATTTTGATATTTTAGTCTGTTGATGGGTAATTTGTAATTCGTAATTCTTGTGTTATGGTGCAGATTATGTGGAAAAGCTGATGGAGACCATCTTCAATAAAGTCCTGCTGGACCCAGGTCGTTATATAGAGGGCCTTGTGAATATCCCTGTCCCACCGGCCCTCTGAGCACAATTTGAGCAGCCTGACAGAAAGAAGATCATTAATGCCAGGATTTAACAAACCAGCACTATAAAAGCTAAGTTAAAAACGTGTATGCTCCAAACACCATTACAACTGATCTAACTACCTCTATATATTGTTTACATTTACATTTACATAGGAAATACTGGACATTTCATTAATCTGCTATTCTATGCTTTATACCTTCTAGAGTGGTGTCAAGGAAAACTGCTGCATCCTCCATCTGTACAGCTGCTGCACTGCTTCCGACGTCTTCCAAAAAGTGATAAAGACAACAAAGATCCACACACCTCTCCAGCCAACTGCCCATGACTGTACCTGTTCCACTCCAGAAACTATGCTTTCAACATACTGTAACTATGAATCCTACCCATTCATTTTGTGGTCTACACATTGAACTGTGACGGTAACTTATCCAGCATTATAGTGCTGGTGCATTGGTTAAAAATAAAGTTGGCTTTGACTATTGCTGTTTCACCAAACTATTTTTGTATGTATATACCTAATGAGGGAAAAAAGACAAATGTTTTATAATATTTCAGCTTTTATTTAGGTATTGCCACGAAAAAACAATAATTTAGTTATTTCACAGGTGGTCTAAGTCCAACATAGGTGCCTTGTCCCTCAGGAAACACTGCCCTGATCCACAAGACCAGGGAAGGTGGGATGACTTGGACTCTTCGCCCTAGAAGTCCCCAGCACCAGCTGACAAGACCTCTAGGCTAGATACCTGCAACAACTTGAGATACACACAGACATAGTAATGTCAAATTTATGAAGAAAAAAAAAATAACTACATTTCTATTAGTTATATATTTCCACTTGATATATCATACACCTTACTAACAGCAATTAAAATATATTAGGTCAAAATGTATTTAGAAACAAAACTATGTAAACCAGAGATCCCAGGTACATTATGATTAATCTGTAAATAGGAAAATGTTCTAAAATTGTTTATGAATTTCTGAGATATTGATTTATTCCATGCATGTGTAATTGTCTGATATTCTGTATATTAAATGTGTTCTGTAATGAATACACATTCAAACATACTGGCTCCAGTCCTGTATCAACCATACATGACAGTGTCATGCGAGTCTCCGTCAGGGCGATCGATCCGCGGCGTCTTCCGCCATCGAGTTCCGCACACTGGCTGCGGAGGCGGGGTGGGACTCCACCGCTTTGATCGACGTGTTCCTAGCAGGATTGGCGCGGCGGGTCAAGAACAGCCTGGCGGCCACTGAGCTTCCGTCCGAGTTGGACGAGGTCATCGCGCTCGCCATCAAGACGGATCGCCGGTTGTGGAGCAGTGACCGTGAACGCAGGGAGGAGGAGCGGCCCACACCCCCCCGCCATCCTCGACCGCCGTCTCGCAGTGCGGCAGCCCCACCCAATCTGGCGGTACGAGGGATTCCGCAGCCGCCCGCGCGTCGGACCACGCCCTATGCCCCGGGATTGGTGGAGCCCACAGAAGCGGTTGCGTCAGGATCCGCCGTCGAACCAATGGAGGTGGGGCGGATTCGGTTGCCCGAAGCCGAGAAGAGCCGCAGACAGGCACTCGGGTTGTGTTTGTATTGCGGCCAGCCTGGCCACATCGCAGTATCTTGCCCAGTAAAAGCCCCCGCTCACCACTAGTCCGGAGGATAGTGGTGAGCCAGTCTTCCATGTGTCATGCCTCCGCCCGCCCCATGCCCACTGTCACCTTATCCGTGAAATCTCAGTCTGTCCAGCAAGCGGTCCTGGTGGACTCAGGTGCTGACACCAGCCTCATGGACTCCAGCCTAGTGAGACGGCTAGGTGTTAGCACGGTTCCTCTGCCCGCCTCGATGGAAGCAACAGCCTTGGATGGGCACCGGCTGTGGAGGGTGACTCACCGCACCGGCCCTGTAACGTTGACATTTGCCAATGGCCACTCCGAGCAGATTCACTTCCACGTGGTCGAGTCCTCCTATCACCCAGTCGTTCTTGGATACACCTGGCTTCGCCGACACAACCCCCGCCTCGACTGGAGGACCGGAGAGGTGGTGGAGTGGGGTTCCAGCTGTCATGTTTGTCATTCATGTTTCGGGGCAGGGTCCGAGACCACGGCAGAACCGTCCCCGGAGCCCAGCATGGAGGAGATCGATCTGTCTGAGGTACCATCCTGCTATCATGACCTCCAAGCCGTCTTCAGCAAGGTCAGAGCCACCAGCCTGCCGCCGCATCGGGCACACGACTGTGTGATCAATCTTCGCCCCGGAACCACGCCACCCAAGAGCAGACTATACCAGCTCTCCGCTCCAGAACGCCAAGCCATGACGGCGTATATCAACCAGGCCCTGGCCGCTGGCCTCATCCGTCCATCCTCCTCGCCGGCGGGGGCCGGGTTCTTCTTTGTGGGGAAGAAGGACGGGTCCCTGCGACCTTGAATTGATTACCGGGGGCTTAACGCCATCACCGTTCGGGACTCCTACCCCTTACCCTTGCTCTCGTCCGCTTTCGAGCTCCTAGCCGACGCCAAGGTCTTCACCAAGCTTGACCTGAGGAATGCTTACCATCTAGTGCGCATCAGAGAGGGGGATGAGTGGAAGACGGCTTTTAATACCCCCACCGGACACTATGAATATCTAGTCATGCCCTTTGGACTCACCAACGCGTCGGCCGTCTTCCAGGCGCTGGTGAACGATGTGCTAAGTTCCATGATTAATGTGTTTGTTTTCGTCTATTTAGACAACATCCTGGTATTTTCTCGGAGTGAAGAGGAACATCGTGATCATTTACGCCAGGTCTTGAGGAAGCTGCTGGAGCACCGGTTATACGTCAAAGCAGAAAAGTGCGAGTTCCATGTCACCACCATCTCATTCCTAGGTTTCGTGATTTCCCCGGAGGGAATTCAGATGGACCCTGCCAAGACCCAGGCTGTGACAGCGTGGCCCGTACCCCAGTCTCGTCGGGACGTCCAACGGTTCTTGGGGTTTGCAAATTTCTATAGGCGGTTTATCCGCCGCTTCAGCGCAATAGCTTCCCCTCTTCATGCTCTCACCTCCCCCAGAACAGCCTTTCAGTGGACCCCAGAAGCCAATCGGGCGTTTCTCCAGCTCAAGGCCAGTTTCACCTCGGCTCTGGTGCTGCGGATGCCGGACCCAGCTCGTCAGTTCGTGGTGGAGGTGGATGCATCTGACTCCGGCGTGGGGGCGGTACTATCTCAGCGGGATCCCGAAGGTGGGCGACTGCATCCATGTGCCTTCTTGTCCCGCAAACTCTCCCCTGCAGAACGTAACTACGACATTGGTAACCGGGAACTACTCGCGGTCAAGGTGGCTCTGGAGGAGTGGCGTCACTGGCTCGAGGGCGCCGAGCAGCCGTTCCTGGTGTTCACCGACCATAAAAATCTGGAATATATCAATACCGCTAAGCGTCTGAACTCCCGCCAAGCCCGTTGGTCCTTGTTCTTCTCCCGCTTCAACTTCCACCTCTCCTACCGTCCAGGGTCAAAGAACACCAAGCCGGACGCCCTATCCCGGGTCCACGAGTCAGGAGAGGAGGTGGAGACGCCATCAACCATCCTGCCCGCATCTTGTCTAGTTGGGGCGGTCACCTGGTCTGTCGAGGTTCGGGTGAAGGAGGCCACCCGGGGATTGCCTCCACACCCAGCGTGCCCGCCGAATCGGCTGTTCGTGCCACCGGAGCTTCGGGGGGAGGTGATCCACTGGGCCCACACCTCCACGTTTAGCTGCCAGGGAGTATGTGGCAGCCTGCCCAGTCTGTTCGACCCACAAGACCCCTAACCAGCGTCCTCCGGGGTTCCTCCAGCCTCTGCCCGTGCCTCATCGACCCTGGTCCCACATAGCACTGGATCTTGTCACGGGGTTACCCCCCTCCGGGGGTAACACAGTCGTCCTCACGGTACTCGATCGATTTTCCCGATTGACCCATTTCATTCCTCTGCCCAGACTCCCGTCGGCCAAGCAGACGGCTCAGGCAGTGCTTGAGCACGTGTTCCGGCTCCATGGTTTCCCCAAGGACGTGGTCTCCGATAGGGGACCCCAGTTTGTCTCTCGATTCTGGCATGAGTTTGTTCCCTGCTCGGTGCCCAGGTCAGCCTGACGTCCGGATACCACCCGGAGTCAAACGGCCAGACTGAGAGGACCAATCAGCAGTTGGAGACCGGGCTTCGTCTCCTTGCTTCCACTAGTCCATCCACCTGGAGCCAACAGCTCCTCTGGGTGGAATACGCCCACAATACCCTGCCTTGCTCCTCCACAGGTCTGTCACCGTTCCAGTGCGCGTACGGCTACCAGCCACCACTCTTCCCATCATTGGAGGGGGAGGTCGTCATTCCGTCCGCACATGCCCTCCTCCGCCGTTGTCGTCGCACCTGGTTAAGGGCGCGTCGCGCTATGATCGCGAGCCAAGAACGCCACAAGAGGGCAGCGGATCGTCATCGGTCACAGGCACCCAGTTACGCAGTAGGCCAGCAGGTGTGGCTCTCCACCAAGGATCTACCCATCAAGACCCAGTCACGTAAGCTGTCTCAAAGATTCATTGGACCCTTCGCCATAGAACGCATCATTAACCCGTCTTCTGTCAGACTCTCCTTACCCAGAACCATGCGCATCCACCCTACCTTCCACGTCAGTCGACTCAAGCCATTCACCTCTAGTCCTCTGGTTCCCCCCACACCCCTACCTCCTCCACCACGGCTCATCGATGGGGGCCCGGCTTACACGGTCCGGGCATTGCTGAACAGTCGGCGGCGGGGTCGTGGGCTGCAGTACCTCGTTGACTGGGAGGGGTACGGGCCAGAGGAGAGATCATGGATCCCGGCACGAGACATCCTGGACCCCAGTCTCATCCGGGAGTTCCATCAAGCCCACCCGGACCTCCCTGGGCCGTCTAGGAATCCGCCCTAGACGGGGGGGTTCTGTCATGGACTCAGTCACTGCACCATTGTTTATGTTCATTTCCGGTTTTATATTATTTTCACTTCCTGCCTCAGCCATTATTAGTTACTGCCAGCTTTACTTCCTGCTCCAGACCACACACCTGTTCCCCATCTAGTCATCAAGTGCCACTACTTAAGCACCACCTCTCACCCCAACCGGTTGCCAGATTGTCTATGTGCGTTAGTCAGCAATCCAGCGTTTATACTCATGATCTTGAACCCGTGTATGACCTTGCTTCTCCTGACCCTGATTCTTGTCTCGTCTACGATCCAGTCTTGCCGTGAGTTGACCCTTGCCTGCCTTGTGACCACTGCTTGTCTAAACCCTGTCTGTACTGTACCTGCCTGCTCTGTGTATTGACCTTCGCCTGCCTGACCACGAGAACTAGTAAACTGCGTTACCACTCAAGTCTTGTCTCCGCTGTTGCATGTGGGTCCGCTACCTCGGGAGCCGTGACAGACAGTAGGTTTGGCAACTGGTTCAGGCGTCTTGAGGTAAGATTCGAAAACAAAATCGAAATTTTAATATTAAATACCATGTCACAATAATAAAACAGTTGCTGTCAGACCATGCATGTGTAGGCATTCACTTTTCCCACAGTGGCACTTAATGACAGACAAATACAGCAAAATATAAGCTGCAGCTGAAGACCCCAATATGGAAAAATTATTTTGACACCGCAGCAGCACGAGAAAGAAAAAAACGTGAAAAAATGAGTTTATATTAGTTTATCGAGCTATGCTCCCAAACAGGAGTTGTAGTTGTGTTATGAATATACTGTTAATTAATTAAGGCTGCTCAGTGGCAACCATTAGTATTAGCGTTAGCAGCTAATCAAGTTGCGTATTATACAGTATAAATCAATAAATTAAATTAAATGTGAAATTGCCAGTTAGACGTACCTTGCGCCAGTCGAAGTGTAACC
>NC_040889.2:29266351-29283851 GCF_900634795.4 Betta splendens | reverse complement strand
TGTAGGAATGCGGAGATGTTTAATGGATCCGCTAAGAACAGCACCAGAGGTCAGACCCAAGGTCGCTGCTGTCTGTGTCTGCTGAAACCTGGATTTTCACAGATTACCCATAGGTGAACGTTGAAAAAAGAGGATAATGTTGGAATGACTCGCCTCACAGCTCACTGATTATTTATCACAGTCTAAACATTTGCGTCTGCTCTATGTGAAAACGCCTTCGCATCCGTCTCCCACATTCTTCCTGACCATCCCTCATGATAAATTGTCAGGTCAGAGAATCAACTGCTGCCAAGCTGCAATGAAATGACACGAGTCCTTTGGATTTTCTAATCTAGTCTGATTCACATCGTGGTGCAGGGCGCCACTGTTAGGATGTCATCCCAGTAAAACCAGTCACCGTCGCACCACCTTGTCCACCAGCCGGGTCTCTCCTTGTGTCTGACTGACTGCAGATGACGCTTTTCAGGCTCGATTCCTCTTTTTTTCCTCTTCTGTAAAATCAATACCTGCACACAAACACAGCAGAATCCATTGAGTGTGAAATGTCCTGATGCTGCATTCTGTGGAGCAGCGGGCAGTGATGGAGCTCAGAGAAACAGAGAAACTCAATGTTTGTTACTATTTATAAAGAGTCCAGATAAGACGCTGTGCATTTATTCTCGTCCAGTTTCCCATATTAACGTTGAGCCCTGCATCACAACGCGCCTCAGAGCGGCCGTGAGCAGCTGCTGCTGTGACCTGGTGGATCAGTGGGAGCTTCAAACCGCGCTTCAGCCCCCGCAGTCAAAGCGCCGCGTCCTGATCCGTCACTGGCTGCTTCTCATCCTCCCACCGCCTGTCGCCAGCACGTCCTGAACCTTTAGCGCCCTGCGAAGCCTGAACATGTGAGACAGGAGGATTATGACTGACTGAACTGCAACGGAGTCCTCGCTTTGCGTCATTGTCAACGCCTCCGTGTGCTGAGAACGAGCAGGACACTAATCAGTAAAGGGCCTTCTCTGAAGCGAGTGTGAGTCTGAGTCTGAGTCTGAGTCTGAGTCTGAGTCTGAGTCTGAGTCTGAGTCTGAGTCTGAGTCTGAGTCTGAGCCTGGCACTGAACCTGAAACTGAACCTGAGTCTGAGTCTGAGTCTGAGTCTGAGTCTGAGTCTGAGTCTGAGTCTGAGTCTGAGTCTGAGCCTGAGCCTGAGTCTGAGCCTGGCACTGAACCTGAAACTGAACCTGAACCTGAGTCTGAGTCTGAGTCTGAGTCTGAGTCTGAGTCTGAGTCTGAGTCTGAGTCTGAGTCTGAGTCTGAGCCTGAGTCTGAGCCTGGCACTGAACCTGAAACTGAACCTGAGTCTGAGTCTGAGTCTGAGTCTGAGTCTGAGTCTGAGTCTGAGCCGGACCACTCTGAGCGTCGGAAGGTTCCTCACGCTCCTCACGCTCCTCACGCTCCTCACGCTCTTCAGGCTCCGAACGCTCCTCACGCTCCTCACGCTCTTCACGCTCCTCAGGCTCCTCACGCTCCTCACGCTCCTCAGGCTCCTCACGCTCCTCAGGCTCCTCACGCTCTTCAGGCTCCTCACGCTCCTCACGCTCTTCAGGCTCCGAATGCTCCTCACGCTCCTCAGGCTCCTCACGCTCCTCAGGCTCCTCACACTCCTCACGCTCCTCACGCTCCTCACGCTCCTCAGGCTCCTCACGCTCCTCACGCTCCTCACGCTCCTCAGGCTCCTCAGGCTCCTCACGCTCCTCAGGCTCCTCACGCTCCTCACGCTCCTCACGCTCCTCAGGCTCCTCACGCTCCTCAGGCTCCTCACGCTCTTCAGGCTCCTCACGCTCCTCACGCTCTTCAGGCTCCTCACGCTCCTCACGCTCTTCAGGCTCCTCACGCTCCTCACGCTCTTCAGGCTCCTCACGCTCCTCACGCTCCTCACGCTCCTCACGCTCCTCAGGCTCCTCAGGCTCCTCACGCTCCTCAGGCTCCTCAGGCTCCTCACGCTCCTCAGGCTCCTCACGCTCCTCAGGCTCCTCACGCTCCTCAGGCTCCTCACACTCCTCACGCTCCTCACGCTCTTCAGGCTCCTCACGCTCCTCAGGCTCCTCAGGCTCCTCGCGCTCCTCACGCTCCTCAGGCTCCTCACGCTCTTCAGGCTCCTCACGCTCCTCACGCTCTTCAGGCTCCTCACGCTCCTCACGCTCCTCAGGCTCCTCACGCTCCTCACGCTCCTCAGGCTCCTCACGCTCCTCACGCTCTTCAGGCTGCTCATGCTCCTCACGCTCCTCACGCTCTTCAGGCTCCTCACGCTCCTCACGCTCTTCAGGCTCCTCAGGCTCCTCACGCTCCTCAGGCTCCTCACGCTCCTCACGCTCCTCACGCTCTTCAGGCTCCTCACGCTCCTCACGCTCCTCAGGCTCCTCAGGCTCCTCACGCTCCTCACGCTCCTCACGCTCCTCACGCTCTTCAGGCTCCTCATGCTCCTCACGCTCCTCACGCTCTTCAGGCTCCTCACGCTCCTCACGCTCCTCACGCTCCTCACGCTCTTCAGGCTCCTCACGCTCCTCACGCTCCTCATGCTCTTCAGGCTCCTCACGCTCCTCACGCTCCTCAGGCTCCTCACGCTCCTCACGCTCTTCAGGCTGCTCATGCTCCTCACGCTCCTCACGCTCTTCAGGCTCCTCACGCTCCTCACGCTCCTCAGGCTCCTCACGCTCCTAACGCTCCTCAGGCTCCTCACGCTCCTCACGCTCTTCAGGCTGCTCATGCTCCTCACGCTCCTCACGCTCTTCAGGCTCCTCACGCTCCTCACGCTCTTCAGGCTCCTCAGGCTCCTCACGCTCCTCACGCTCCTCACGCTCCTCACGCTCTTCAGGCTCCTCACGCTCCTCACGCTCCTCAGGCTCCTCACGCTCCTCACGCTCCTCAGGCTCCTCACGCTCCTCACGCTCCTCACGCTCCTCACGCTCCTCACGCTCCTCACGCTCTTCAGGCTCCTCATGCTCCTCACGCTCCTCACGCTCTTCAGGCTCCTCACGCTCCTCACGCTCCTCACGCTCTTCAGGCTCCTCACGCTCCTCACGCTCCTCACGCTCTTCAGGCTCCTCACGCTCTTCAGGCTCCTCAGGCTCCTCGCGCTCCTCACGCTCCTCACGCTCCTCACGCTCCTCACGCTCCTCAGGCTGCGGACCACTCGTCTCCTGGACGCGCCCTCCTTTTTGCAAGCGCAGCTTCGCGTCTGCGATCAAATTCTAGATTGAGGTGATTTGTTGTTGGACTTGTATCACACAGTAAACCCCGGTTTGTCGCCTGCTTGTCGCAGCCTGCTTCATTGAGATTAAACTGTAATGTGGCTGCTGATAAAAGTGCCTGTGTGACTTTGACTTGCTGTTTGACAACGGCCCCACGTCGTAGACTTATGGAAACATCAGCGCTCATGATGACAGCGCGGCTGCGCTGGTTGGCCGCTGGCCCATGTTTTATGGACGACGCCCTCTCCCCAGAGTCACTGCTTTGTGTTTTGTGGCATGCAGCCAGTCTCAGCTTTCCAGAGGTCCCCCACTTTTCACGTGGTTGTTATCGGAACTACTGCACTGCTGTTGCGTTTGCTTCTTTAAGCTGTCACTTAATCTAATGGAGGTTCCACCTTCCTGAAACGTATTAGGAAAGCTGTTTCTTGTGACTGAATATTCCTTCACCTAATGAGCAGGCGGGTGACGGCGTCTGCAGGTTGACTCAGAGTCAGGTTTCTGAGCAGGACGTGAGCTGAGCTGGGACACGTCAGCTCTCGTATTCACATGGAGGCCTCTGCTTGTCATCTCCAGTCACGTGATGCTCCACATTAAAAAGCGTGAACGTCCAGCCTGACTTGACCACGGCGTCTACCTGCAGGTTAAATACCGAAACGAAGAGCTGGATGTGTCAGCTCACTGTCCATCATCCAAGCAATCAATCGGCCTCAGTCAGCGTCTGCCGCCCACGTCGATGCAGAACTTTGATGGAATGATGGTCGATGAGGTTGAAGACAAACAGAACCTCGGTGTTTCCTGGTCGATTAGATGTTTTATTAGCACCAATTATTCTCAGGCCGTCAGGAGAACTGACAGCCCGTCACTTTCTGAGGCAGATTTTAATTAACTGTTTCCATCTTTTCCCCTCAACCTTTCAGTTTTTCTCCACACTTTTATCTTGTCAAGGTAAAATTACATCAGGAAAATGTGTTTTTTCTTTGCCAGAGGTCCAAAAGCAGAGACATTTGCATGAACACTTCATTTTCTTTGCACTTTCCTTTCCTCTGTCTGAGTGAGATTAGACTGTTTAATGTGGCAACACCGATCTCACAAAGGAAATCACCAAACGGTGACGCGTGGTGTAAACTCAGAGTCCTTCCAGCCTCTGTCCTAGTGTGTAGCTCCTGCGTGTCCTTGAGAGACCTTGAGTTCTTCCTCCGAGTTTGAAAGTCTCCGCCGATGTGGTCCTCGGCGTTAAAAGCCTGCCATGCTGACGTATGTGTTTTCTGCTGCTCAGCTGCGATTCTTCGCCTGCTGCTGCTCCGTGTGATTGCTGAAATGGTGCGATTTGGATCATCCGTGCGGCAGGATGAGGGGCCGCAGATGGTCTGCAGGTTGTTATCAGCAAACACAGACAATCACACCCGCACACACACACCACGCTGCTTATCTGCTACAGTAAATAGTCAGCTGTGTTTGTGTGCTCAGCCACAAACTTTTACAGAGGACTTCTATAAACCATCTCTGGTTCTGCAGGCTTGATGCAATAGAGGTGCATTTTACAACTGGGTCAGAACATCTCCAGAAGTCAGAGTCCATCAGCACTAGACCTCCAGACTTTGCATTTAAATTCGCTTTACTGTACATCGGAAATGGACTTGATTGAGTTTTATTATCCCCAAAAATACTGATGAGTATAAAAGTTTTTTTCTTCTGCATGATTGAATTCCTCTGGATGTGAAATGTGAAGCTTTGACATGAAACAGCAGGTTGGTTTTATAGATGTCGTGGCTGTGACTCCAGCTCCTGCTCTTTGTTCTTCGCTTTAAAAGGAGGACGAGCTAAATGTTTCCAGTCAATACGGCGCCACCAAACAGACCGGGCTGAGGCTCGTGCGCTGACAGCCTCCTGGGACTCAGACCCACGGCTACAACAGGTGTGGAATGGAGCTCCGAGTGGAGCTGGCAGCAGGCGGCGTCTGAGGAACAAAGGACGCTGTCTGCTTCTACCACAGGGATTTCTCATCTCCTCAGTCTGACTCATGCTCAGTGTGACTTTAATGTAAATACCTTGTGGCGGCTCCACAGCCGCCGACTAAGCTGATCCAGTTTAAGTCACAGAGACTCCATGAAACGTCCTAATAGTTTGTGTAGGTTAAAAAAAGGCAAATGATTAATGGTTTGTTTTACCACTTGAATTAAGCAGCACAGAAGCAGGAGCAGCCGCAGATGGAGTCCCAGCAGAGTTAGGCGAGCGAGGCCCGTATTGACTCATGCGTATTGTCTCCCCAGGCGGCTGACTCGCTTCACGTCCTGTCGGTGCCGGTGACCTGGGTGAAGGAGGGCGGCACGGTGCGACTGGATAGGAAGTACCTGCAGGTCGACTACAAGGGAGCCAGCAGCGACGCCATCGTCTACACCATCCTGGCGTCTGACGGACAGCCCAGATACGGTACGAGCCCCTCTATCCCAGGCTGGAACAGCCCGTTTACACTAGTTAGGGCTGAGGGGAAGAACCAAGGCAGCTCAGCCTCACAAGCTTCACATGGACTGTGCTGGTGTCTGTCCAGGCGAGGTGGTGCTGGTGCCCATGCCGGCTGACATGGCTCCCCCTGAAGGATGGCGTCCCCCGTCGCCCGATGAGCCCGGCTTTACAGTGACCACTTCCTTCACTCAGCAGGACGTCAACGACGGCGCCGTGTGGTACCGGCACTTCGGCAGCGACGCCCACAGCGACTCCTTCCAGTTCCAGGTCGGTGCTGGTCTCTCTACGCTGAGCGTTAGCTTGGGCCGTGGCAGCTGCAGCAGAATGTAGCAGCACAGACAAAGAGGAGCAGAGCTGCTGCTGCATTGATTGTGATTGATGTTGCCCATAGAAACAGGACACAGGGTCACACGCCTTTAAATGTGAAGCCGAGCATCTGACGCTTTCAGCCGCTTTCCTGTTCACTCGCAGCCTCAGACCTCTCCCACAAACACGGACTTGATCAATCGGTCCTGTTCCCTGCTGTGAGACCGCCTTACTAGGACCGATGCTACGGCCTCAGGCTCCATAACCACGTCTCACCTCGGAACCTCCTCAGCGGCCTTTGAAGTTCACGCTTGCTCCCTTGTGGTTTCCTCCTCTCTTCTCCAGCCTTCAACCCTTCCGACATCTCTCCCGCTGGCTTGATTTATTTCTCACCACCACCTCCTCATCTCGTGTCTGCGTCTTCCTCCCTCTGACTCTTATTCTTCTGTATCTACCAATGATTTTATCATAGTCACGAAGTCGGCTCTCTAAAACTGAGTGCTTCATAGAAACCTTCCTCCGTCCAGCGTTTTACTGTGGGTTTCATTTCCTTCAGACCTCAGCACCAGCGCTCCTTTGTGACAGATACTCACCATCATAATTAGCGTTAATGACAACAAATTGCTTACAGATTTATCTGACGTCCACTAAAACTGAGGTAGTTCTGCTTGTTTTTCATGTTGATGTTTTTCACATGCTGCTTCACCTGAACTCCATTAAAATAATAAAAGAGCCAGAATCTAATTTTTTCTCTGGTTCCATTGAGCCTCCCACGTTTTAACGCCGTCCTTCAGAGCAAAGTCTCTTCATTTTCATTCTCAAGTGTCTTATCATTTCAAATGAGCCACTGGAAAGTTGGAAGCAGCCGCAAACTGGAACTACTGGACTAGAAGTGTTCTGTGCTGGTTGATGAAGCTGGATGCTTTGTCCTGTCCCTCAGGTTTCTGGCAGCTTTAGGAGCCTTGTTAAACTAAATATCCCTTTTGGCACAAACTTGTGATTTACAAACCATTTTAGAGTCAGAGCAGGTGCTTTAACAGTGCGCTGCTCGTTGTGTCCGTCTTCAAACGAAACAAAGCTAGTTTGTAGTAGAAAATAAGCAAAGAAGTCGTGATGGTTCCAGATGGAAACAAGAGGAAGCCGTTTGACAGAGCAATCATCCGCACTCAGAACTAATTGAACTTGATGGCAGTAAAATGCATATGACAGTGTCTCACATTATGTGACTGTGGAACAAAGAAGTCAGAGTAGCTGTTGAGATGCTTCTGCAAAACACAGACCTGACAACAAGCCGCTGACGGGAGCCGCTGCCTGTCGGGAGTCAGAGTCGAAGCCGTGTGATGTCTGAGTGTTGCAAACCTCTAATAGAGAAAATTGTAGGAAGATGGTCAACAAAGCATGTGACATGAAGAAGGAGCCCGCGACTCCCCGCTCCTGCTGAGACTGCTTGTTTTCCTTCAAGCCTGAAGCTAAAGAGGAAAAGCGTAGCCTGACGCAAGTGGACTCAGCAGCAGCTGAGGTTTGTGTTTTTTGGCTCCTCACCTTGTTACAGTGATGCAACAAAGTGCAAGAAGAGCATCAGACGCGTCCACAAACAGCCTGCTGTGTTTCTAGTGTGTTCTGCTCAGTATCTTTATTAAACATTGCGTCTTCAGCAAATCCAACTGGAACCAAGAGCAGCAGATGAGCATGAAGAGGAGGAAATGCTCCTGAAGCCATGACTGAACACGGAGATCATCTCGTTACCGCCTCCGTCCCTGCAGGACGCCGCCTCCGGGCTCCAGATGCTGCACCGCCACAGCCCACTCCACGGGCCGATCAGTGTGGGACCGACAGCACGCTCAGCCACGGCTCCTGGAATCACACCACTTCTTCCTCAGTGACATAATTACAGTGGGTGCAGACAGTGATGAATGATCTCTGCGCTCCGTCCCTGCAGCGCAGCCTCGTGTCAGCTTCACTTTGTGTTGTCAGACTTATTGGATTTTCCTTGTTTTTATCTGCTGTGTTGCATCGCACCTCTGGTGACTCTGCCGAACCCGTCATTCAGAAATAATAAAACAGCCGAGCTGGGCTGCGTCTGACAACCAGCTGCTTTAAGAAACGGGCGTTAGAGGATGGAGATAAGGCAGGCGGTGGATCCGTGCATGTGTAGGACACCTTTGGAATCTTTACAAGCTGAGCGTGTGTCGATGTGTTTGCAGGTTTCCACAGAAGCTGCTCCAGGAATACAGAGTGATGCGCAGACCTTCACTATAGGAGTCCTGCCTCAGATCCCAGGCTTCCCCCAACTGGGCCCTGACTGTGACCTGCAGGTCACGGTGAGAGGAGGGAAATGCAAGCGTTTCCTGCTCTAATCAGTGTTGGCGGATCTGTGGCACTGGCTGTGTGTTGTTGTGTTGATGCACAGGTGCTGGAGGATCGGGTGACAGAGATCACGCCATCAGCTCTGTCCTTCGTCGACTCTGAGACTCCCAGTGAGAAGCTGTTGTACACGGTCACTAAGCCTCTCCCACCAGGACAAGGTGAGCTACACGGTGAACGGAGGTACGGACTCATCATTAGTGCTCATGAGCCAGGCAGCGACGTCTGCAGTAGGCGATGCTGCTCCCATTACACAGATGCCTGATGAGCTCAGGCATTTTAGAGCCACTATGAGATTTAGATGTAGATCTGTTTCTTGGTGTTCCATAATATTCAGTTCCCTCACTGCCCCACAAACAGCTGCACTTTCACAAGATTGAGTGTTGATTTCCTTTTTGTTGAATGTAATGCGAGCCATTCATTGCAGCGCCGGACCATCTGACACTCGTGTCTCATTTGTGGCGCTTTGTCTAATGAAAGAGAAAAACGATTTACAATGGGTGGTATTCATCCCGTACTCGTTGAGCTAATGGCCTAATAAATTTGTGCAGGAATCAATGTGAGCAGAGCCAGCGAGCAGGCGGCTTCAAACGGGCCGATCTCACGCCGCTTCCAGGCAGACGTTGTTGTTAGCGTGAAGCTTAGGTGTGACTCACGCCTCTGCGTTGACGCCACGCTGCCGCTGCTGCTGCCGCTGCTGCTGCTGCCTGTCGGTCCCTGTACCAGCAGCAGGTGGGCCGTCCCTGAACGGGACCATGCCCAGCTGGCACGTCTCAGTAGCGCTCAGAGGACCCGGCGCGTGAGCTGCATCCCTGGGTTCTTGTGCACTTGTCATTCAGGTCGGCAGCCTCGCGCTCATCCCATCACGCTGACGCAGCAGTTTCTCCCACATAATGATCGTATAAAAGAATTCATTAGAAACCAGGAAGAGGCTGAAGTCCTAATGAGGCTGTTTTATTAGAGGTGAAATCTCTCCCTGTCCATCTGCTGCTTTGCCTCAACCTCGCCTCCCATCAGGATGAACCGCTGAGCCTCTCTGTGCTTCCAGGTGCACTGGAGCACCGTGACAAGCCGCACTCGCCGGTCAAACTCTTCACTCAGGCCGACGTCAACAACGGGAAGATCATATACAGACCTCCAGCTGCGCCCTCGCACCTCCAGGAGCTCTACCAGTACTCCTTCATCGGTACGATACTCACTCAAGTTAAAATGAAGGCAGTTCAGGTCAGATACAGTAGGTGTAATTGTTCTGAACGTGTCAGCTGAGCAGCTGCAGTATTATTGATCTCCAGCTGAGCAGCTGAAAGCAGAGTGATCCCACATATTGACTGTGTGTCAGACTGCAGAGCATCAGGGGGTGGAAATGCTGTGACCTGATCTAACATGTCAGGGTCCCTTTGGATGATTCACAGCATCATTTTGCGTCATTCATTTAGAAAATGACAGTTGTTTTACCAATTATCGTTAAGGAGGAGAGTTTCTCTGATTTCAGGCTCTGCTGCTTAAATTCACTTACAGTTCACTTCTTATTCTCCCGTTTAATGTGAGTGCAGTCACTGAAGTGCTCTTTCAAGTGTTTATACCCAAAGCAAAGATCCATCAAGCTGATTGAGGAACTTTCAAGTCGAAGTAGTGTTTTAATTTCCCAATGCCGATTGAATCTATAATAAATTTCCGGCTTCCTTCAGTCCCATTTAATCCTTTTGCAAACGTCTTATCTCGTGTGCGCTAAGTTAAACGAGTGTGATGACTGTGGGAAGCTCCCAGTTCGCTCCCGCAGGAGACGCTGGGTCGCTGGCAGCTGTTCCAGATGTTTGCTACAGCTACAGTAAATACAGGGAGCCAGAGGCTTGACTTCCTTTAATCTGGCTTTGCATCATAAGCAGTGAGCTTTATGTGCAGCTCCGTGTGAGCTTCTTTTACCACGTCTCTAATCGTTTCTTTTTCAACAGGTTTGCCCGAGTCGCTGAGCGTTTACTTCACAGGTAAGTACGTCATTTCCTCTGGTTTTGAAACCCTAATACCTTGGGTTTGTGAACTACTCTTACACACTTCCTTCCGAGTCATTTTTATTTCTTTCCCAGCATCAACCTTCACTTCCTGTCTAGTCCTCTGATGTTATTTTCCACCTACGCATCTTCTCATCTTGTCTTTTCTTCAAATTTTCGCCTGAGCCACCTTTTCAATCTGCGTTCTCCCCTCAGACTCCTCCTCCCATCGCTCCCTCGTCCTCTAGCTTTATCCTCGTTCCAGCCTTCCTTTTCCTCTTCGTCCTTTCTTGCTGTTCTCTCACTTTCGTTTACGCCACATGTAATTGAAATGAAAGGAGCTGCACTTCATTCGGTGGCAGCAGGAAACGTGTTTGAGTGATCTGAGGCATCAACAAAGGCCTTTTCACTTCACTTGCCTCGTGGAGCTCACACACACAGACGCAGGCCGAGAATGAAGCAGCGAACATTTAAGCATAACGAGAAGAAAACCTTTGATCTTTATCTGCTTTATTTAAATGTAATAATTAGCTTGTTGCACATTCTTAGGTACTTAAAACCCCGAAGGATTTCAGTAATTCCTGATTAATTGTTTAGTGTTTGGTTGATTCATTTTGGGTCCTGATTCATGGAGCCGCTTTAATTAAATCCTTGTGATCTTTTTTTGCTCTGCTGTTGATTGTTAATCTTTTTACTGGTAATCCAGTCTCCCTCTTTTTCATCGTGTGTGTGTGTGTGTGTGTGTGTGTGTGTGTGTGTGTGTGTGTGTGTGTGTGTGTGTGTGTGTGTGTGTGTGTGCATCTCTCAGTGTCAGATGGTGAACACACGACTCCAGAACTGGACTTTGCTGTCGTTCTGCTGTCAAACCACCAGCAGCCACCTGTGTTTCAGGTTCTGGACCCATTTCTGGAGGTTGGCCTGGGAGGACAGGCCACCATAGGTAACACAACACACACACACACACACACACACACACACACACACACACACACACACACACACAGATGAGCGTGAAGGGAGAGTATGAGTTTTGGAGCTCTCTCTGCTCGTGTAGGTGGTCAGCAGCTGGCAGTGAGCGATGCCGACACTGCTCCTGATGAGCTGGAGTTTGAGCTGGTGGAGGCTCCGCTCCAAGGAGAGCTCATCAAGGTTGACGGCAGTGCACACATCAGCATGACCAGCGGTGAGATGACGCACCAACAGACACACTGGGAGTTTAATGTTTGTGAAGAAGGGGTTGAATTGGACCACCTGCATTCTGGCTTCTCCCACCTCCTCAGGTGACACCTTCACCTTCAGTGACATCACCCGCCACGTTCTGCTCTACCAACACGCCGGCCTCTCCACCCACGACGACGCCATCAAGTTCTCTGTCAGCGATGGCATCTCCATGGCAACCACAGTAGTACAGATCGTGGTGCTGGGTGCGGTGGGTGAGGGGCCGCAGCGCGACCCCGCAGCCACTCTGTCACTGGAAGTGGGCCAGAAAAGCAGCAGCGTCATCACGCGCTCACACCTGGCGTATACGGTGAGTGGTGGAGGACACGCGGCTGCAGAGTGAACGATTGAATTAAAGAATTCTTTTAACGTTAAAATGAAAGATCCCGTGTAGTCATTATTAAAGCTGCTGTAGATCTGACCTCCCTCTGAGTGTCCTTGAAGCTGAGTTTGGTCTCTTTCAGGATAACACATCCCCAGATGAGCAGATCCGGATCCAGTTGGTCTCGGTGCCGATGTACGGCATCCTGACTAGGAGCCTGTCCCAGCAGGATCCCCAGGAGCTGAGGGAGTACTCGTCCTTCACCATGGACGACATCAGCCAGCGCAGACTCAGGTGGGTGGACGACAAGAAGGCAGGAGCAGGCTCCGTGTTTGCCGGTGTCCACAACTGGTGGAAAATGTAACATGGAGATGGAGAAGGCAGCAGGAAGAAATGTACAACATAAAAATACTAACAATTAAAATGAATTAAGATGAAGTTATGTATAGACTATTTACAGTGGAGTGAAGTGGGTGCGCAGGTGGTCTAGGATGGTGAGACCTGTAGAGTGGCAGTGATTGTCCTTGGGTTGGCAGGGGGTTAACTGGGGAGCTGTTCTTGTGGCATGAGGTCCTGGTCCTGATGGACCAGGACCTCATGCCAGAGGGGAGGGGCTAAAAGTGTTCATGTCCTGGGGGAGAGGGGTCGGTACAGTCCTGAAAGACGGAAGGTGGCAGCAGTGTTCTGCTCCCACTGGAGGTCCTGGCTGATGATGGTGCCCAGGAAGCGGAAGGACTCCACAGAGGGTGACGGGGGGGCATTGAGCTCCAGGTTGTTGGCGCTGCACCATGAGACCAGACTGATCTCACTCCTGTATGTGACTCATCTCCGTCAGAGATGAGGTCGATGAGGGTGGTGTCATCAGCAAACTTTAGGAGTTTGACAGACTGGTGTCCAGATGTGCAGCTGTTTGTGTACAGGGAGAATAACAGGGGTGAAAGGACGCAGCCCTGGGGGGATCCGGTGCTGATGGTCCAGAAATCAGAGACAAGCTTCCCCAGCCTCACATACTGCTGTCTGTCCGCGAGGAAGTCGGTGATCCACCTGCAGGTGAAGTCAGGCACGTTCAGCTGGAGAGTTTGTTGTGGAGCAAGGATGGAAGTGTTGTGTTGAAGGGAGAGCTGAAGGGAACAGGATCCTGGCGTAGGATCCATGAGTCCAGATGCTGGAGGATGAAGTGGAGCTCCATGTTTACAGCATCATCACCGATCTGCTGGCTCTGTAGGTGAACTGCAGGGGGTCCAGGAGGGGGTCTGTGATGTCTTTGAGGGAGGAGAGGATGAGGCGCTCATAGGACTTCATGACTACAGAGGTCAGGGCCACGGGCCTGTAGTCATTGAGTCCTGTGATTCTGGTCTTTTTGGGGACAGGGATGACAGGATTTGAAGCAGACTGACACATGACAGGTCTCCAGTGAGGAGTTAAAGTGAAACACTGGAGACAGCTGGTTGGCACAGTGCTTCAGGGTGGAGCGGGAGTCCGGGTGTGGGGGACGCTGAGGTGTGAGGCTCTGTGGGGGGGGGAGTAGAATGTGTTGAGACGCAGGCCGTTCAGACAGTGGGGGCTCTGGGCTTGTAGTTGGTGATGGTCTAAAAACCCTTTCCAGACAGAAGCAGAGCCGTTGGCTGAGAACTGCTGTTCCATTCTCTGACCATGAGCTGATTTAGCTTTTCTCACCTCCTCGCCAAATCTGTGCTTGGCCTCTTTGTATTTGTCTCTGTCCCTGCTTGTTTCTCTGACCTCAGCTGTCTGAGCTTAGCTGAGAACCAGGCGCGTGTTGGAATGACGCTGTCCTCACAGAAGCTGATGTAGGACGTCACAGTGTGTGTGTACTCGTCCAAGCTGTTTGTATTTGGGGAGTTCAGATGAGAGGTTGGCTTTATTAAAGTCTCCCAGGACCAATGATGACCAAGGCGTCTGGGTTTGTCTGTTCTACGCTCAGAACCTCCTCAGTCAGCGCTCGCTGGGCAGCGCATGCGTCGCCCTGTGGTGGGATGTAAATGGCGCTTCAGCTTCTTACAGTACGTGCCTGCTGGGTCAGAATAACCAGTAAATCCAGGGCAGAAGCGAGAAATGTTGGGAAGAAGTCCAGGGGGGTTGTAGCTCTGATGTGATGAGCTCATCTCTGGAGAAAGAGCGACGTGAACGGTGGCAGGAGACTGAATTAAAACATAAGACAAGACAGAGTAGAAGAGAGCGCACCAAAACAGAGGCCGCCGTCCACGGCACCATCTTGGCGCCTCAATCAGGGTCGTGGGAGTGAATGAGCACTAGACGGTTCCTTCAGCAGCTTCAGTCCGATCAAAAGCGTTTTAGACAAATTCAAGGAGCATAATGTGCAAAAAGACCCTTTTTGACAGAGGAAGCGTTGACGTGCAGCCGTGGTGTGTTTTAAGTTTGTCTCCTCTGAGGAGAGATGAGGTAAAAACACAGAAGCTGCCTAGAGTCTTAGTTAGCAGATAAGCAGCAGCATGTGTGAGCCTTTAATAAAGAGCGTTAAGCATCCAGACCACAGTCAGCAGGTTTATCCCAGCAAAAGCCCACGGACACATTTTGTTTGCTTCACAGATATGAACGTTAAAACCCAGAGAGTAAACAAAGAGGGAAATGTTCCCGTTGCATGGGTTCCTTCAGCCTGTCGGCATATATGATGCCAATTAGTGTCACTGGGATATTAGAGCCCAGAGGTAGTGAGGCCTCCTATGGGAGGCGCCAAGATGAAATATAAATACGTACATGCTAAGTGCTTCATTACCATAATGCAGCCGCTGATTAGCTTCTGTGCTGGACACACTCCAGCTGGGGGCAGTCTCAAATTGTCTGTACTAGATTTGTTGACTCATACTAACAAACAAGAGCTGGGAATTGTTTTATGAGAATTAAATGGGATTAAAGAAGATGAATGTCAATTTTATTGTATTAGTGTTTTAGAGATTAGTAGCAGTATCGCGGTGGAAAAAAAAGTAAAGTGCCCCTAAAACACACAAACGCATAATGATGTAGTGATTACGTGAGACAAGGCTCCACATCTAAGCAGCGTCTTCCCAACAGGTACATCACCTCCTTGGAGACGGGCACCCAGCCAGTAACTGACGTCTTTCACTTTGTCGTGTACGATGGAGACAACAATCGCCTTGACAACCAGATGTGCACCATCACCATCACGTCCACGCCGCGGCAGCCACCGGTGGTCACGGTCCGCAGCGGCGTCAAGGTAAGCAGACGCTGGAGGTTCAGAACGTGTGTGAGTGTCAGCATTAAGCAGATAATGAGCTAGAAGCTTCCCCTGGCTGGTCTCGGACCAGCAGCCGCCATGAACACCACACGTAGGAGCTGTGGTCACTTTGTGATGGAACGCTTGTTTTTTAAATCAGCGGCAGCAGGTGAAGACAAAGCAAACCAATCGTAGATTAGTCCACACAGTTTGATACCGGAGGTGCTCAGGTTTGGGCCTGTTTCCTCGTTTGTTGCTCAGGTTTGGGCCTGTTTCCTTTTTTTATGCTCAGGTTTGGGCCTGTTTCCTCGTTTGTTGCTCAGGTTTGGGCCTGTTGCCTCGTTTGTTGCTCAGGTTTGGGCCTGTTTCCTTTTTGTTGCTCAGGTTTGGGCCTGTTTCCTCATTGTTGCTCAGGTTTGGGGCCTGTTTCCTTTTTTTTTGCTCAGGTTTGGGCCTGTTTCTTTTTTGTTGCTCAGGTTTAGGCTTGTTTCCTCGTTTGTTGCTCAGGTTTGGGCCTGTTTCCTCATTTGTTGCTCAGGTTTGGGCCTGTTTCCTCGTTTGTTGCTCAGGTTTGGGCCTGTTTCCTCGTTTGTTGCTCAGGTTTGGGCCTGTTTCCTCGTTTGTTGCTCAGATTTGGATCCGGTTCCTCGTTTGTTGCTCAGGTTTGGACCCGTTTCCTCGTTTGTTGCTCAGGTTTGGGCCCGTTTCCTCATTTGTTGCTCAGGTTTGGGCCTGTTTCCTTTTTTTGCTCAAGTTTGGGCCTGTTTCCTTTTTTTATGCTCAGGTTTGGGCCTGTTTCCTTTTTTTTTGCTCAGGTTTGGGCCTGTTTCCTCGTTTGTTGCTCAGGTTTGGGCCTGTTTCCTCATTTGTTGCTCAGGTTTGGGCCTGTTTCCTCGTTTGTTGCTCAGGTTTGGGCCTGTTTCCTCGTTTGTTGCTCAGGTTTGGGCCTGTTTCCTCGTTTGTTGCTCAGATTTGGATCCGGTTCCTCGTTTGTTGCTCAGGTTTGGACCCGTTTTCCTTCCGTCCGTTCTCCTCCCTTCCTCCTCGTTTGTTGCTCAGGTTTGGGCCCGTTTCCTCTCCTCCCCCCCATTTATTTTGTTGCTCAGATTTGGGCCTGTTTCTTTTTTTTTTGCTCAGGTTTTGGCCTGTTTCCTTTTTTATGCTCAAGTTTGGGCCTGTTTCCTTTTTTTATGCTCAGGTTTGGGCCTGTTTCCTTTTTTTTTTGCTAAGGTTTGGACCCGTTTCCTTGTTTGTTGCTCAGGTTTGGGCCTGTTTCCTTTTTTTTTGCTCAGGTTTGGGCCTGTTTCCTTTTTTTTGCTCAGGTTTGGGCCTGTTTTCCTCCGTCGTTGTTGCTCAGGTTTAGGCCTTTTCCTCGTTTGTTGCCCAGGTTTGGGCCTGTTTCCTTCTTCTTCGTTTGTTGCTCAGGTTTGGGCCTGTTTCCTCGTTGTTTGCTCAGGTTTGGGCCTGTTTCCTCGTTTGTTGCTCAGTGTTTGGGCCTGTTTTCTCGTTTGTTGCTCAGGGTTTGGGCCTGTTTCATCGTTGTTGCTCATGTTTTGGGCCTGTTCCTCGTTTGTGCTCAGGTTTGGGCTGTTTCTCGTTTGTTGCTCAGGTTTGGGCCCGTTTCCCTCATGTTTGTTGCTCAGGTTTGGGCCTGTTTCTTTTTTTTTTTTTGCTCAGGTTTGGGGCTGTTTCCTTTTTTTTGCTCAAGTTTTGGGCTGTTTCCTTTTTTTATGCTCAGGTTTGGGCCTCTGTTTTCCTTTTTTTTTTGCTCAGGGTTTGGGCCTGTTTTCCTCGTTTGTTGCTCAGGTTTGGGCCCGTTTCCCTCATTTTGTTGCTCAGGTTTGGGCCTGTTTTCTTTTTTTTTTTTTTGCTCAGGTTTGGGTCTGTTTTCCTTTTTTATGCTCAAGTTTGGGCCTGTTTCCTTTTTGTTGCTCAGGTTTGGGCCTGTTTCCTTTTTTGTTGCTCAGGTTTGGGCCTGTTTCCTCGTTTTGTTGCTCAGGTTTGGGGCCTGTTTCCTTTTTGTTGCTCAGGTTTGGGCCTGTTTTCCTTTTTTGTTGCTCAGGTTTGGGCCTGTTTCCTCATTTGTTGCTCAGGTTTGGGCCTGTTTCCTCGTTTGTTGCTCAGGTTTGGGCCTGTTTCCTTTTTTTTTGCTCAGGTTTGGGCCCGTTTCCTCATTTGTTGCTCAGGTTTGGGCCTGTTTCCTTTTTTTTTGCTCAGGTTTGGGCCTGTTTCCTCGTTTGTTGCTCAGGTTTGGGCCTGTTTCCTCGTTTGTTGCTCAGGTTTGGGCCTGTTTCCTCGTTTGTTGCTCAGATTTGGATCTGGTTCCTCGTTTGTTGCTCAGTTTTGGACCCGTTTCCTCGTTTGTTGCTCAGGTTTGGGCCCGTTTCCTCATTTGT